>NC_080169.1:118886600-119011998 GCF_950295315.1 Erinaceus europaeus
ACAATATATAATTTCAACTTATTGGGTAGAAATGTTCATTTTAGAATTTACAGTTTAGAGATGATGTTGCCTTAGACGTAAAATCTTTTTTTCAAAGGACAATCTCAAGTCAACAATTCATTTCTACTTCAAAGAAAAAAGGAGACACTAGGTCCACATTCAAAGTGGGAAGTGAGTGATAAGGCTATTATAAATAAATAAAAGAGACTGTCAAATTCAAAGAGCAGGTTTGTGAAACTAACAAGGATTCATTTTGAAAAGATATATATATATTTTTTAGTATTTCCCATCAATTCCCCCTTTTGCTTTATGAACTCAGTCAAGCCATTTTATTCCTTTGTGTGTTTTCTTTTTCCTGATTAAGCTCTGTTCTTTCTGCTACTAGACAGTCTCCACTCCAGACTGTAGCAGGAGTGTAGACAACGACAGCTTCACAGGCAGGTGACCCATATGCTCACTTAGAATTGTGCACTGAGCATGGCCCTTTAAACGCTTGGCTTAATGCTTCCTCAAGGTTCTGTACTGAACTAATTCATAATTTTTCAGTAAGTGTTCTGCATTTCCGCTTATTACTTTGCCTCATTAGTACTGATCTTATTTTGACAAGACCGTTCTATTTCTCATAATATATTACCTAGCAAGTTTTACACCTTTTCCAAAATGCAGTTTTATATATCTATCAACTTGCCCCTGAAAAATTATGTGGATTCCCCTAGACCCACATGTTTGAACTTATATTCTTCCTTTAACACATTATTTTAAAAAATATGAGAGAGAGTAACAGAGACACTGTTCAACTCGGGCATTTGATGCTGGGGATTGGGCCCCAGGTCCTCTGGAACCTGAGACACTTAAGATCTCAAACACAGGGAGCTGGGCGGTAGTGCAGTGAGTTAAGCTCAGGTGGCGCAAAGCCCAAGGACCAGCATAAGGATCCCAGTTCCAGCCCCTGGCTCCCCACCTGCAGGGGAGTCACTTCACAGGCAGTGAAGCAGGTCTGCAGGCATCTATCTTTCTCTCCCCTTCTCTGTCTTCCCCTTCTCTCTCCATTTCTCTCTGTTCTATCCGACGACATCAAAAACATCAACAACGGCAGTGGATTAAGCACAGGCGGTGCAAGCACAAGGACCGGCTTAAGGAAGTCGCTTCACAAGTGGTGAAGCAGGTCTGCAGATGTCTCTTTCCCTCCCCCTCTCCGTCTTCCCCACCTCTCTCCATTTCTGTCTGTCCTATCTAACAATAACAACAACAATAACTACAGCAATAAAACAACAAGGGCAACAAAAAGGAATAAATAAAATAAATATTAAAACAACAATAATAACTACAACAGTAAAACAATGGCAACAAAAGGGAATAAATAAATATTAAGAAAAAAGATCTCAAACATAACAGGAGCTGTGCACACAGTTTAACACTTACTGACTCTGTATCTTCATAAAGTCATCTGTTCAGCAGGCAGGGAAATAGCTTTGCTAGTAGAGAACATGATGTTCAGCCCTGAGTCTCACAGTTCAATCCTTGACGCTGCATGTCCTAGTAATGAGCCTTGACTTCATCGCCCATTGTCTGTTCTCTGTCTCCCTTTCATGTGAAGCTTTACATAGCATGTGAAATAAGCGCTCTCTTTGGAAATCTATCTGCAACTCAATCCTGAGTTTGTGTAGTGACTTTTACTTCTGTGGCAAATGGGACTAGAAGACACCAGTGTTCTCCTTCCCTCATGAAACAACCACAGAGTCAGAGAAAGGATTGGGAATAATGAGCTTAACACCCTGGATGAGAGTCAACAAAATGCAGTGATCCACGAGGGGGTATAGCCAGTGTGGCTGCCCCACTTAGCGCCACTGACTGCCAAGGAAATGTCTCCAGACTTCACAGCAGCTGTAGGATGAAGTCAGCTGTGTTTCTGAACTGAGGAGACAGAGATAAAAATCAGTGTTTTTTTAAAAAAAAAGTTTGTTTATTTTTAATATTTATTTATTTATCTCCCCATTTGTTGCCCTTGTTTTATTGCTGTAGTTATTATTGTTGTTATTGACTTGTTGTTGGATAGGACAGAGAGAAATGGAGAGAGGAGGGGAAGACAGGAGGAAAGAGAGACACCTGCATGCTTCACTTCCTGTGAAGCGACTGCCCTGCAGGTGGGGAGCTGGGGGTTCAAACCGGGATCCTCACGCCGGTCCTTATACTTTGCGCCACCTGCACTTAACTCCCTGCACTACCGCCCAACTCCCTAATATTTGTTTTATTCCATGTAACAAAGAATGGAGAGAGAGAGAGAAGGAAAGAGAGAGGGATTGGCTGATTCCAGAGGGCCACTTTGGTACATGTGATACCAGGGATCAGTCAAACTCAGAGCATCAAGCATACAAGTCCCAGGCCCTGCCAATTGAGCCATTTTCCCTGAGGCTGATACTGAGGATTCTGAGAGGCAGATGGCTAAAGTTTTCAGCCCAGGGTGTGGAGAGGAGAGAGGAAGCTCTCTGGTGTTATGATAAGGATTCAGGAATATTTTTTATTAATTATTTAGTAATGATTGTGGGATGAGAAGGATATAATACCATACCATTCCCAGCTCCAGAGTTCCGAATCCCAGAATAGGTTTCCTATTCTTTTCTTTTTTTAAATTTTTATTTATAAAATGGAAATATTGACAAGACCATAGGATAAGAGGGGTACAATTCTTACCACCCAAACTCTGTATTAATTGGATATTGGACTATTGTTTATCCCTCTGGGAGTATGGACCAAAGATCATTATGGGATGCAGAAGGTGGGAGGTCTGACTTCTGTAATTGCTTCTCTGCTGAACATGGACATTGACTGGTCGATCCACACTCCCAGGCTGTTTTGTAAGTAATATGTACATACATGTGAGGAAACTAGTAGAGATTGGAGAAAGAAGCTATGCTAAATGAATAAAGAGAACAATATCAGAAACTCACGCAGGGGGCTTATTTCATCCAGTCAGAGAGGAAAGCCAATTGACTCACTAGACAAGGGGTAGGGTCTTCAGACATTTTTGCATTTCAAGAGCAGTAAATTTAGTCCTAGATGAAATCTGGACAAATTCTAACCGAACAATGCTTTAAAACAAAATCCCAAAATGATCAAAATGTTCTCTCTTGGGCCTCAGAGATATCAGTGGGTCACTGTGCAGGGCATGTGCTTTGCTGTGCACATAAAGCTAGATACATAGGAGGTGTCATAGCATAAGAGGGAGCTCTGGAACTGTGCCCCCCCATACCCCACCCCTTTCCTCAAAATGAAATTGTTGCTGAGATCAGTAATCCCATGCATGCACAAGACCCTGGTCCTGCAAAATAAAAGTCTCTTAAGTTAATGAACTGAGTTATGGAGAGTCGGGTCGTAGCGCAGCGGGTTAAGCGCAGGTGACACAAAGCGCAAGGACCAGTGTAAGGATCCCAGTTCGAGCCCCCGGCTCCCCACCTGCAGGGGAGTCATTTTACAGGCGGTGAGGCAGATCTGCAGGTGTCTATCTCTCCTCCTCTCTCCATTTATCTCTCTGTCCTATCCAACGACTACAACAATAAAAAAGAAAAAAGCAACAAAAAAGTAATAAATATTTAAAAAAAAAAGATCTGAGTTATGGAACAACTTGGATAATACATATAGCCAGATGTAAGGAGGTGATGTTCCATATGTATTTTCTCCATTAAAATTAGCAGGAAAATGTAATATAACCGAATAGAACAGTGGCCATGTATCGACTCACCTTTTTTGTTTTTTTATTTCTTAACTGTGTGCTGTCATAGAATCACTTCTGTTTCACCTGGAAACTCCTAGGGCTCCTCTCTCTGTCCCAGATACTTGGTTGTGTCTTTTAATTTTTTGCTTTCTTCAAATTTAGCTTATATATCTTACTTAGCATTAAAGAACCATATAAAATAACCATACCGAAGCAACTTTATTCTAGATGTAAATTGGTCATTGCAAAAACCTTGCAGAAAATGATCGTTTTATAAGATATACGTAAAGCAGTTGTACTCTTTTTAAAATGTATATGTATTCATGATTTGATAACCTCTCAAAATTGGCTTGGCTCTGCCTTGTTTTCATTCATGAAAAAAAAAAATGTTGCTGGAGCTTCAACCTTCCAGATCCAGTTTTTAGAAAGAAGCAAAATGGGGAGGCAAGGAGGAAGGGAGGGAGGGAGGCAGGAATGGAAAAAGGGAGGGAAGAAGGAAAGAAAGGAGGGAGGAGAAGATAGCATATTACTGAAACCTCCTCCAGTTTGGTGGGCCTGGCATATGTAAACTCTGGCACACTATCAAAATGAGCTATTTTTCTGATCCTCTGCCTTTTTCTTAGTCATAATTCTGTGTGTACCCTTGCTGTCTAGCTCATACCACTTTATTCCCTGCCAATACTAAATACCTGCATGCTTTCCATTTTAATTTCAACATGTCCATTCACATCCTATTCAGGATAAGATTAGTTAATTAAAAAATGTGGGACAGATGTCAGGGTAAAATTAGAGCCAACATCTGCACCACGGAAGGCCAGATACATGAAAACTGAGGACAGGCATCTGGTTAAAGAGACACTTGTATTTTGTTTGCCTATTAATTTTTGTAAGAATTTCTCAGCCCATATAGAGTTTTTAACTCATAGAATTTTATGCTAAAAAGAGTCATCACTGTGTGAAATAAGCTAGAACTGATTTTTTAAAATTAATTTATTTCTTTATTGGGGAATTAATGTTTTATATTCATCAGTAAATACAATAGTTTGTACATGCATAACATTCCCCAGTTTCCCATTTAACAATACAACCCCCACTATGTCATTTAACATCCTTCATGGACCTGTATTCTCCCCACCTACCCACCCCAGAGTCTTTTACTTTGGTGCAATACGCCAATTCCAGTTCAGGTTCTACTTGTGTTTTCTTTTCTGATCTTGTTTTTCAACTTCTGCCTGAGAGTGAGATCATCCCATATTCATCCTTCTGTTTCTGATTTATTTCACTCAACATGATTTTTTCAAGATCCATCCAAGATCGGCTGAAAACGGTGAAGTCACCATTTTTTACAGCTGAGTAGTATTCCATTGTGTATATAGACCACAACTTGCTCAGCCACTCATCTGTTGTTGGACACCTGGGTTGCTTCCAGGTTTTGGCTATTACAAATTGTACTGCCAAAAACATATGTGTACACAGATCTTTTTGGATGGATGTGTTGGGTTCCTTAGGATATATTCCCAGGAGAGGAATTGCAGGATCATAGGGTAGGTCCATTTCTAGCCTTCTGAGAGTCCTCCAGACTTAGAACTGATTTTTAAAGTCAGGCATCCAACTGGGTCCCTAAGGCAGAAAAGTAGACAACAGCATATTTTAATCGCTTTTAGCACTGATTGTACATACTGAAAGGCAAAAATGGCGACGTGTTCTGTGTAATTTTGTTCGAGATTTCTGAGAGAAAAGTCCATATTAAAAATGTGAGAAATCAATAGCCTTAGTTAATTCATGAAATATGTAAGCTATGAATCTTTTACTCTGTGTTACGTTTGCAAAGTTTTGCTGTAGTTTGCATAAGATCTGAACCAATGTGAGCTCTTGGCACACATGTGCATGCCCGCATTTGAGTTAGTGCATTCTTTTCCCCTCAAAATGTGCATTCTTTTCCCCTCCACGTGTGTGGAGCAGGAGAAGCTTTACGTTCAATGTACTTATCCAGTTTCCAAAAACATGGGAGTCTTTATTGATTCCCATCATGGTAGTTCCTGAATAGTGTTTAGTTCAAAATGATTGTTTGGGAGTTTGCAAATATCAGTGGGTAAGTATTGAATTAATTTCTAGACAGATAAGTATAGCATCTTATTTACTTTTTGTTGTAGCCAAACCACATGAATACATTGAAAAGCACACACACTCCAAATCTGACGTGATTTCCCCATGGACCTAATGAAAGCCAAATGAAAGCCTGAATCTGTTTGTGATTTAGAGTTCCTATGAAGAGTAAGTTGCTTGAGAAAAGTAGAACTTTAACAAAAAGCTCCCAGTTCAACCAGATTTGCAAGCCTGGATATGGGTAACTTGTTGTGGTTGGGGCTTGATCTTTATATCAACTTTTGCAAGTCTCCCAAATCCCCTCTAAGGACTTACTGGTACTGAGAATAGAAGTCAGATCTTCAGATTCCCACCATATCTGAACCTTTCAGACCAGTATTAGTTGTTCTTTCTCAGTTTTGATCTTTATATAATCTTTCACCAAATCTTCCTAGTTCTCTTTAAGGCCTCACAACCTTTTTTCCAGGTGAGATATTGGTAAGTGCTGCCACTTCAGAATCATACCTAAAAGAAGGTCAGAGTGTATCACCTTCATCTGTATCATAAAGTTTCACTCTAATGTAGCCTAATATAGGAGGCATCTGTTTTCTCTATCTGCAATAGCCCATTTGCAATTCTTTCCTAATGAGATAGAGCCCCACTATTATAAAGAAACTGACAAGAAAAAAAAAAAAAACGTTCTTAAGAGATTATTTAATCTTAAAAATACCAGAGACAACATTCTATTCTTTGTATAAAACATTTTTCCACTATTTGTCTGTAACTTGAATTTATTCTAAGTGCATGGCACGGCACTTTGGTCTTAATTTTATTGACCTCACTCAGATTGTGTTTTATGATTTTGATGTAGAGAGCACTATGGAATTAGACCCAGAGGAGTAACGTAGTCATTTGTCATTCCCTAAACATGACGTCAAAATGTAACTTAAGATGAATGCTGTAGATACAATGCTGCAGCCATAGATATGTTTTTAAAGCTGTCGAATTAAATGACATATTCTTAGCACTTCTGGGATCACTGTAAGTGATGAATATATGAGGTATATAGAATATGGAGAAGCCATGACCCGGAAGCTGAAGCACAGGAACTGTATTGTCAAGGTAAATCACAAGATGCGTGAAAAATAATGGCTAGAAAGTTAATCTGAGAGGACATTCAAAAGATACATGGCATTGCGTATATTTTTAAAGGTAGGAATGAATCCTGTCACATTACCCTTTTTAACATATGAAAAATAATGTTTTAGGGACACTAGTTTGAAAAAGGAAAAAGGATTACCAGCCAATTAGCTGATGTCAAGCACTAATCTGAAGAGTATTATAAAAAAAAAGAACTTTAGGGAGTCAGGCAGTAGGGAAGCGGGTTAAGCGCACGTGGCGCAAAATGCAAGGACCGGCCTAAGGATCCAGTTTCGAGCCTCCAACTTCCCACCTGCAGGGGAGTCGCTTCACAGGCGGTGAAGCAGGTCTGCAGGTGTCTGTCTTTCTCTCCCTCTCTATCTTCCCTTCCTCTCTTCATTTCTCTCTGTCCTACCCAACAACAACGACATCAACAACAATAATAACTACAACAATGGAAACAAGGGCAACAAAAAAGAAATAAATTTTAAAAAATTACTCATAAAAAAGACCTTTAAAAATCAGTTCAGGAAGATAATACAACCAAATTCATGTTTCATACAATTAATTCCCAATCCCACCACATGCTGGAGTTGAACCATACTCTGTTGTTTTTCATTTTCTCTCTCTCTCTCATTCTCTCCCTCTCTCTCTCTTTCTCTCTGTCTCTCTCATAACAATAAATAAAGTATTAAGTGAATTTTTTGGTTTCCTTCACATGCTCCTCTTTAATTTTTTAACACTGGAGACTTAAATATATTGGATGCCTTTGATTGATGGTTTCTTTTGTCAACCTGGATGGATTAATCGTGTTCATTATTCTCAGATATAGGGTCAAATGTTATAAAAACGTCATATCAGGGTGTTTTTAGATGAAATGAACTGTTTTAGTATTTATTTATTCTTCCACCAGAGTTATTGCTGGGGTTTGGTTCCTGCATGAGGAATATACCACTTCCAGTTTTTTGTTTTGTCTTTCCCTTTTTTATTTGATAGGATGGATGGAAATTGAAAGGAAAGGGAGCTAGAGAGGAAGAAAGAAAGACCTTTCTTGCTTCACTGCTCAAGAAGCTTCCCCTCTGCATGTGGAGAATAAATGTTCAAACCTGGGTTCTTAAGCATGGTAATATGTACATTCAACTGGTTGTACCACCGTCTGGCCCCCAAAATTAACTCTTTGATCAGCGACCTATAAGAAAAGCAAAATTATCCTCTATTACATGGGTGGATCTATCTAGTTGGTTGAAGACCTAATTAAACCAAAAATCAGCCTCCTCTGCGCAAGAGCAAATTTCCCCAACGAAAGACTGGAAGATTTTTTTTTCTGCAGCAGCATGTCACCCTTTTTCAATAAAGGGGTTCTCAACATGTACCTCTAAATAGAGTCTTGGGTTTCCAGGGTTCCCAAGCTTACAGACTCATGGAAACCTTTGTAAATTCAACTGGCCTCTATGAGCAAATGAGCCTATACTTTTCAATAAATCTCTATCAAGATATACACCTATTATAGCTTCTTCTCTGAAGTATGCACACTCATCTAAAGCTCATATTGTTTTTGCTTCTGCTTGGTGACTTGCATACACTCAAAGATGTTAAGACCTCTCAAGACCTGCTGTTAATGAGCCATCCAAAAAGGAAAATTCAATTTCATAACATTTGTATGGAATTTAATCATATAGACCAATTGTATAGATTTGACTTAGTTCTGTAATTGTGAATGATTTCTTCTGATAGATTAACTTTTTATCTTTTTTCCTTTCATTCTTAGAATGTAGTGAAGAAACCCAAGTCTCCTTCCTCCCACTCATCAGTACTTGGCTTCAACTTTATAGCAGAGAAATAGTCTCAGTGTTTCTTCCTGGGTGCCAACACTTTCCACTTATTGCCTAGAAAGTGAAAAAGAAAAAAAAAGGTGAGGGGAGTCAGGCAGTAGCACATCAGGTTAAGTGCATGTGGTGCAAAGCTCAAGGATCCCAGTTCGAGCCCCTGACACCCCACCTGCAGGTGAGTCGCTTCACAGGCAGTTCTGCAGGTGTCTATCTTCCTCTCCCCCTCTGTCTTCCCCTCCTCTCTCCATTTCTCTTTGGCCTATCCAACAACTGCAACAATAAAACAAGGACAACAAAAGGGAATGAATAAATAAATAAATAAATATAAAAACACATGAGTAACTAATACAAATATATACATGTGAAGTCATGTCACATGTCTTGGCACCTGCTAGGGGAGTCTATCTCATAATACAAATATATACATGTGAAGTCATGTGTTGTTAAAATTCGATTCATAAACTAAACCAAACTAATCACCAAACAAAACTCTCCTGCCTCCTTCTCACATGGTGGCGCCAAGAACTCTCGAACTCTCCAACTCTGGAACTCTCTCAGGGTTCCTTGGGGGCGGGGACAAGCGGGCCCACGAAAACTAGCAGGACTGAACCAATTTTCTTGGCAGGGGGAGAGCTAGAACAACCCAATGTAAAGCATACAACAATTCCCCCCTTTCTTTTTAACTAAATGACCACAGTATCAGGGGTGTGGGGTGAACAGAAACCTATATTGTACAGGCATTTTTTAAAAAGAAACTGGCACAAACATGGAGAAACATGTAAGCAAGTAACAAGAATCAGTGTGCTGCCAAGGGAAGGCCTGAGGGGGCCATTTTTTTTGCCTCTGTGGGCAAAACTTTATCAGCTTAAAAAAAAAACATTTCCTGCCTCTGGGGGACGTACTTGTCTCGACAGACATTTGTATGGGGGTGGGGAATGGCCTAGAGTCCCAAAGGCAGCTGGCTGCAATTTACTTACTATGAAACAAAACTTGTCATTAGCATAATCATAGCACAATCTAACGTTTCTAATAGAGAAGGAATTTGAGACTTTTACATATCAACAACGTCTTTTTAACCTTTTGTTACACCCATTCACGATGGAGACACACCCTAGGTATGCACAGGAAAGAAAACCTCAGGCATGAGAATAATTAGCATAGCCACTGTGTAATCTACCATTTCTAATAGAGAAGCTAATAGAGAGTTTTACATATCAACAAGTCTATCTAACCTTTTGTTATACCCATTCAAAATGGAGACACACCCTAGGTGTGCGCAGGTCTTGTTTAGACCAACTTAGTTAAAATATATTGATTGTTAACTAATTTTTACCTCAGACTTTAAATGTAAGGTAATTTTATCTTTATGAGAATTACGTTAAATGAGAAAAACCTTTTTCATTTAACTTTGCCTAGTAAGAATTTAGCCTTAAAGTTACTGTTTACCAAACACACACATAAACATGGTCATTAATACACAAGGAGAGAAACCTTTGTTATGAAGACATGTCATTTTAAACACGAATTTAGATGTGTACTGTCTTAGTTGTCGGGGGGGTCACCATCCGGAGGTGGCCTCCCGTGCAGCTCCACTTCTAGGAATTGCAGGTTGCAATCTCTGCACAAATCTCTGCATACTCCAGCTTGTCTGCCTTCAGACTGGAGCTGGAGATCTCGGCCAGGGAGCCTGGGGGGTCCGGGATGTCCGGGATCTGTATAGAATTCATAGCCCGGGGGCAGGCGGGCCAGCCTTGTAGAAGGCGCAGGCCGAGGTGCCCAGAGGTGGTGGCCATGATAGGCCGCCGCAGCCCTGCCCCATGGCTCTGTCATATCTGCTGCCCTGTTCCATGGCCCTGTCATGTCTGCTGCCCTGCTCGCAGTGGCCGAGCAGCGTGGAGGGATCCCGTGTCCAGTGCCCTGCGCCACGCGGTGGAGAGCCGGCTCCTGTGGGCTGGCCTGCGTGCTGGCGTCAGCCTCCTGCGGGCTGCAGGGCTGCGGGCGCAGCCGGCTGGCTGGCTGCTCCACCAGGTGGAAAAGGCAGCTCCGCGCCTCGCCTCTTGCCCGCTGGCTCTTCCCGACTCCGCTAGCTGTTCTGAGTGCACCCGAACGAGTGGAAACCACAGAGTGGTCCAGAGATAAATGTTCCAGAAACAGCAAAACAGTCTCATGAAGAAAGAGCAGAGGCCTTTGGAGATCTCTTCACAAGCAGAAGAGAAGGCCATAGTACATAGGTAGCCAAATTGTCTTCACTTATCTGAGAGATGCGCAGATCAGGTCCACATGGGCGCCATTTGTTGTTAAAATTCGGAGGCTCCAGCAGGCCGGGCTAGCTTCACAGGCGGGTAACAGAGACAACCAGAGACATACGGCTGGGCCAGGAAGCTGTATTTCTTTATTCAAGAACAGCAATTCATAAACTAACGCAAACTAATCACCAAACAAAACTCTCCTGCCTCCTTCTCACATGGTGGCGCCAAGCACTCTCGAACTCTGGGACTCTAGAACTCTCTTAGGGTTCCTTGGGGCGGGGACAAGCGGGCCGGCGAAAACTAGCAGGACTGAACCAATTTTCTCGGCAGGGGGAGAGCTAGAACAACCCAATGTAAAGCATACAGTAGTCATGTCACATGTCTTGGCACCTGCCAGGGGATTCTATCTCAGGAGACTCTTGTGTGTCTTCACCTCATATAGATTAGATTCTGACGATCACATGGCAAAAAGCCTTTGATTAAACTTGATGGCACGATAGCATGAACTAAGTCCAACCTAGGTCTCTGCTCTTTCCTTTGCCTCAACAGGGCTGACGTCTCTTTATAAGTTTACTCCAACCAACAAAGTATTTCTGGTCATAAGTACTAGGTTGTCAGAACAATCATGGCACATATTTGCCTTGAAAAACAGAAAACATGTCATGACTTCCTCAACACCTCAATACAATGTTTTCTGAAAACTGTATTTCTATACACCTTTGACCATCCGGCTACTAGAATAAAAGAGAGAGACAAAAGGGCATAAAGAGGCTTTGCTTTTTAAATTTTATTTTAATATGTTTTATTTTACTAAAAGGGAGAGAGAGAAAAAGAGATCAGACCACTGCACAGCTCTGGTTTAGGGTGTTGTAGGTCATTAAGTCTGGGACTTTGAAGATTCAGGCCTGAAAGCCTTTTTGTATAATCTTTATGCTATCTCCCCTACCATGAAAGAGGTTTTAAAGTAGGATCTCTAGATGCTTGTAAACTGTGAAACAAAGAGAAAGTTAAACATCAAAATACTCAGCATTAGATTTAGAAATGTTAGAACAAGATCAGATGACTTAACAGACCAAATATTAAGAGATTGTTGACAAGATAGGCAATATTTTCTTTTTTTATTTATAAAATGGAAATATTGACAAGACCATAGGATAAACATTTTCTTTTTTTTTTAAATTATCTTTATTTATTTATTTGGATAGAGAGAACCAGAAATCGAGAGGGAAGGGGGTAATAGGGAGAGAGACACCTGCAGCCCTGCTTTACCACTTGTGAAGCTTTCCCCTTTGGCTCGAACCAAGGTCCTTGTGCACTGTAATATGTGTGCTCAACCAGGTGCACCACCACCTGGCCCCTGGATAAATATTGTATATACTATTTATATATGTTGGTAAAGCGGCACACTAGCCAAGTGAACTCTTTCAACAACCCTCTCTACACTATTGTTTGGAATTCTCAGGAGAATCAAAACTATATTTGCTATGGAAACAGTTCCGTAAATTGCTTATTTTGACCAGAAATTAGTAAGAAAATACAGCAGTTTCTTTTAGCTTCATGTGCTTATTGCTTTGCAAAAGCCTTTTAATTTTTAAGTGGGATTCTCATAAAAATTCTCCAAAAGCAGATTCAGTGCTTGTTACAATGTAGGAGTATGGAACATACACAAGGTAAACCCACAGAGTTGAATGATAACTTACACTGAATCCTTAAGTATAATCATTTGTTCTGGTAAAAGTGAAAAAAATCAGTGTGGGTTGGAATCTTCTATGCCAGTATGATCTGTCATTACTTAAAAAAAAATGACCTAGAAATTGAAAAGAATATTTTATTATTTTTAAAATGTTTCTGAAGGAGGGCTCTCATGTTACACTTGTTTTAAATTTCTGAACTACAATGTGCATATCTAACATACCCCAGTTTTTATCCTGATAGTTTACTTTTTATTTTTTTCAATTAAAACACTTTTTTTTTACATTTTTCATTAGCAATTTAATAATGATTAACAAGGTTGTAAGATAACAGAGATAACAATTCCATGCAGGTTCTACTACCCATGTTCTGTGTCCCATCTCCTCCATTGGAAGCTTCCTATTCTTTATCTCTCTGGAAGTGTGGACCAAAATTCTTGTTGAGGGGCAAAAGGTGGAAGGCTTGGCTTCTGTAATTTCTTCTCCTCTGCACATGGACGTTAACAAGTCAGTCCATACCCTGAGACTGTTTCTCTTCAATGAAGATGCTTCTAATTTAGCACATGGAATGATGTATTCTCTAAGACTTAAGTGAGTTACAAAAACTTCTAAAATTAGCTGTTATAATAACAGGAGATCTAAAAGTCCCAAGAGAATAACATCAGATTTATTTTCCTGCTTGGGATCATTAATACTTCTCAGTGTTTGACAAACTTTGCTATTTCTATTTAAACCACAAAGCACAGAGTTGCTTTGTTGTATAATTTATCAGCTCTCCTCCCTGTTGTTCCTTTCCAATTCATCTTCCATTTTTCTTCAAGGAGATATTGGAGTGAAAATAAGTGTATTTACCAACTCTTGACTCCAATGCAGAATCCTGATAAGGAAAACAAATGAGCCTTGCTTCCTTAGTTAGCAAACTCTTCTAGTGTCAAGGATAGGAGAGAGTCTATTATGATCTAGAGACCGTTTCACTTCTGACCTTCATGTTTTTTTCTTTCAGAATATCTAGGGCTGCTCAATTTGTCTTTTTTTGTTAAAACACTCCCTTTCCAGATGCTGGGAAGGGCTTTATTAATATCCTTCTTATGTATTTTATTTTTGTTAAGAATATGTTTTATCAGATCCAGGTAGAAAATAAAGCAGAGAATTGTAGGAGATACACAGTATCAGAAAAGAGCATTTTGTAGTCAAAATCTATCATAAGTACTGGAGAAAATATAGATGAGGTCCCCATGAGGCAAGTGACATTGGGGAAAACTTACTTTGTCCCTATGTGGGGAAGCATTTGTTGGCTTAATAGCATTTTGGATTGCATCATTGATCCCTAACCACAGCCTCCATATCTCTCTTGTCATCTCTTTCTGAATGGTTCAGAAATGAGTGATCTTTCTACAAATTCTTTCAATTACTCAGTGTCAGGCCAGCGATTTTCTGGTGTCTCCTTTAGGGAGAATAAAAAGGAACAGATGGAAGAGGAAAGAATGCCATCCTGATAAACATCAGAAACATCCCTTCCTCTTTTTCAGGTAGGACAAGTCTGATTCCTACAAGCTTCTATGAACAGAGAGAGGCAGTATTGGGAGGGGAGGGGGGCTGATTAGAGGTGACAGGGGATATCTCATTGGTAGAGCACAGGACTGCTGCTGTTTTTACAGTTTCTTTTTTTTAAAAATATTTATTTTATTTATTCCCTTTTGTTGCCCTTGTTTTTTTTTATTGTTGTAGTTATTATTGTTGTTGTCATTGTTGGATAGGACAGAGAGAAATGGAGAGAGAAGGGGAAGACAGAGAGGAGGAGAGAAAGATAGACACCTGCAGACATGCTTCACTGCCTGTGAAGCAACTTCCCTGCAGGTGGGGAGCCAGGGTTCGAACTGGGATCCTTACTCCAGTCCTTGTGCTTTGAGCCACCTGCGCTTAACCTGCTGCGCTACAGCCCGACTCCCCTGTTTTTACAGTTTCTCTGTTGTTAGACACTTGGGTTGTTTCCAAATGGTGGCCATTAAAAATAACACTGCCACAAACATAGTTATATACACATGCATGTTTTTGGATAGGTGCTTTTATGTTCTTTGGTTGGATGCTTGGCAGTAAAATTGCTGGGTTAAATGGCACGTTCATTTTTTATGTTTTCAGGAATCTCTAAATTGTTATTTATTTTTATTATTATTTACTTTTTTTTATAGAAACTGTATCAATTTGCATTCCCACCAAGAGTATGAAAGAGTTCCCTTCTCTGTATATCCTGCCTAGTCCTTGTTTCTTTCCTTTTTGTTATAGGCTATTCTTAGAGAGTTGAGGCAGTATCCCTGTTTTGTCTTACATTTCTTTCCTAATTTGTGATTTTGAGCACCTTTCTTATGTCTGTCAACTATCTGAGGATATTTGCTGAAGATTTGGGTCATTGATGAAGAGCCTTTTCCCATGCCATAGGGTTGTCTCTGTATTGTGTTCATTTTGCTCTGCAGACACTGGTTAGATACAGTTAGTGGCTTATTTTTCCCTTGTTTTCTTTGCTCTTGGGCTTGACTGCCTGAAGGCATTTCCAAAGCAGACATCATGTGGTGTATTGTTAATGTTTTATTGTATACATGTTATTTATTATTTCTGGTCTAACATCTAAGGTTTTGCTCCGTTTTGCCTCTACTTCTGGGCATGATGATGTGTAGAGGTTCTGTTTCACTCTTCTGTGTATAGTTATCCAATTTCTCCAACACCATTTTCTGAGACTTCCCTTTTTCCATTTAATGAAATGGACCCCTTTTTCTCTTTTTATTTTGTAGTATTTTCTCTCTTCTCCTACCCCCCCCATCACTTCTATATTTATTGTTTGCTTGCTTCTTTGTTGTTAGTTAACTTTACCATAGTGCAACTGGACTCTGACATATGTTTTTTTGCTGGCAGTTGAAAGTGAGAACTGTGGTGCCTTAGGCATGAATGTCTTTTTGCATCATCATTATTCTGTCTCCCTAGTACTCCTGCTATTTCTCTTTTTTTTTTTTTCCCAAATCCTGCTATTTCTAAACTCAAAGCAAAGGCATGGTTCCCTTTCCACACAGAGGAATTACTATTTTCCTTAAACAAACAAACAAAAAAACATGGGTTGCAAGTGGTAAATGAGTTTGCTACAGTGGCTAAAATCAGTGTGAAAGCAAGAACATTAAACTCACAGGGCTGAGGCTGTATGTGAGATGAACACATACAAAGCCTGATATAAAGTACCTTAAAGTATTATTTTAGAAACAAACAAACCAAAAAAAAAAAAAAAAACATAGCATCAATTCTAACATTAAATTTTGGCAAGTTCTATATTGAAGGAAAGGAGACATTTACAAAGGTAAATTAAATGCAATCCATTTACTGATAGTTTCTGTAGATAAAGAGAAAGTCAATTGAGAGAATCCGGTGGTGGTGACCCAGGTAAAGCACATATACTACAAGGACCTGTGCAAGGATCCTAGTTTGAGGCCCCTGCTCCCCAACTGTGTATGTGTGTGTGTTTGGGAGGGGGCACTTCACAAGTGGTGAAGCCAGTCTGTAAGTGTCTATTTTTCTTTCTCCTTCTCTGTCTCCCGTACCCTCTCAATTTTTCTTTTGTCACTGGAAGCAGTGACTCTGTCATGCTGGCACCTTGCCCCAGCAATAACTGTAGTGGCAAAAAGAAATAGAAAGAAGCCAGATGTCCCAAGCAAACCAGCTCCTCAGTTGCAGAACATCCAAATTTGGAAATATATAAGCATTTGCCATCATTTCATATAGGACCTCATTCATTTTCCAGCACGTGTTGACAGTGTATTATTAGAATTCAGCGATTCTTTTTTATCACTGGGGCAGGATCCATTTGTTCCTGTTTTTCTTTGCCCTTCTTCAGTTACTTCTTGCAAAACAACAAAAATCCTATCCTCCTGTTACAATTCTTAAAGTAGGTTTACATTCTCTCCCTATCAGAATATTGCAAATGGGTGTTCTTTCTAAAAGGAAATAATTGCAGTGATGACAGAAGAAATCTGCATAACCAAATATACTGAATGCCTTTTCCTAAAATGAATTGTACTGCAGAACAGAAGAAGAACTCTTATTTTGATAACTAATCTCCTTTACGGAAATTGGAAACCTTAGCTAATTAAAAATAATCTATAAAACTCATTAGGTAGATGAGAGAGATCCTTTTTGAAGAAGTAAGTGTGTCAACACATAATTGTATCTCCTCTTTCTTTTTACCTTCTCCCACCTCTCCTCTCCCTCCTCCCCCACCCCCTCACTAAGCCTACCACTAAGTACTACCTGTAGTTGCTAACATCACTTTTAATACTGAAATGTTTTTCCCAAGTGATCTATCATGCATTTTCATATTTAATAATTCTCTGTTTCTAGGCAATTTTCATTCTTCTACCAGATAAACAAGAACCCTAATACTATGCTTAGTATAGTAAAGTATGTTTAAAGATCTTGTGAACAATTTGAGTGAGTAAATATGAATCTATAGTTGTAAAACACCTAGGCAAATGGAAAGGACTTTGAGAACTGGGTCACCCTCCCTATGGTCCCAATTGGTTTGAATGACTTCTTAACTTATCTCAGTGCTTGAACCTCTCTAACCTTCCTTCAGTCTTGGGCTACCTTTTTGTCAATTTCTGGTCAACCCATTTCTGGACTAGTTCTGACTACTTCTTTCCTTGAATATCAAGGGTTAGGGTTAGAGTTAGGGTTAAGGTTAGGGTTAGGGTTAGGGTTAGGGTTAGGGTTAGGGTTAGGGTTAGGGTTCAGATTAGGGTTAGGGTTAGGTTTAGGGTTAGGGCTAGTGTTTATGGTTAGGGTTAGAGTGATTTGTTCAATTGACTCTCAGCTGCTTGAGTACAGGTTCAAATATCTTCCTCTCTCATTGGTGCTCATGAAAGCACACATTAACTTCTTCAAGAGAAACACCGTTTCCTATTTAGGTACATATTTCTCTACACCGAAACTCACCATCTTGATTTTAATTGTTCAAAGATTATAAACAAAGTCCGTGGTTTTATTTTCTTTTATTTTCCCTGTTGATACTTATTGTCAACATTGTTCATTTTCTGTAGCAGTGAATGTAAATTGAAGCTAAAAGGTCTTGTATTGTGGAATGGATCAAAGCCATTTATTTTTATGTAAGTTTCCCTCATAGAATCGTTGGAAACCTACCTATTTACAGATCATTAGTTAACACCTCCCTTAGAGTTCATGATCTATTGACCTTTCTAGGCCTAATTACTTAACATGAGTTTTACCTGGATATACAAAATTAATTGCAATTGTATGATTAACTTTTTGAGAATTATTAGGTGGGTCATGTTCCAATATTTTCACATTTTCAACTTTGTAGAGCTTAAGTCATACACCCTATAGGCAGGATCTATTCTCTTTCACCATGATATCTAAATGTTGCCACAGTTTCTGCAGTGTCCATTAAGAATGGGTTGATCTTAGTCTATACAATGTACCTCTATCTATCTTTCAGAGTAGAGACTAAGAATTGGTTTTCTAGGCTAAGTTAATCTGTAAAAATTGTTTCCATAGCTTAGCAAATGGGAATTCTTGTGGTCAAATTTTATCTGTTATTTACAGCATTCTTTGGCAATAGCATTAAGATTCCAATAGGTTTATTATAAATGAATGTCCAGAAGCCAGACAACAGCACACTAGGCTGAATGTACCTTAGGCTAAGCACAAGGATCCAGGCTGAAGCCCTGTTCCCCCGCTCAGGGAAGAAGCTTTATTAGTGATGGTGCTATACTTCCAAGTGATTCCTTCTATTTCCTTTTCTGTCTCCCCCTTTCCTCTTAATCCCCCTCTATCCTATGGAATAATAAATCATTAATTTACAAGAAAAAAAGAATTTCATCTGGAGATATTATTAGGTAGGAAACTTTACAAATCACATTCTAATAGAGGGTAAAAAAATAAAAAACTTTTTTGTTCCCATGAGGCATATATTCTCTCTCTTTATTTTTGCCTCTAGGGTTATTGCTAGAGCTCAATGCTCACACTATAATTCCCCTATGAATTGTCTTAAATGATATTTGCTATGTGCTAGAGAAATAAACATTTGAATTAATCTTCTGTTTTAATTTACAAGCTGATGGTTAAATATTTAAGACAGGTTCTACTCTTAGAATTGGTTCTGTCCAATTTGTAGGTAAAAATAAGTGACCACTCTGCCTATATTAAGTAGAGTTTACTTTCAACAAATCAGACAAAAAACATTATTAAAAATGTGAGAGTATTTTGGACTCCCAAAAGCTTCCTTTCTTCCTAGTGGAAACAGTTCTGACTGTTCTAACTGTTCTGAAGTAAAGTGGAGAATTGAGCACATCAGAAACTCTAGGAAGATTTTAGATTAAAAACTACTTTTGGCGGGTTGAGCAGTAGCACAGCGGGTTAAGCGCATGTGGTACAAAGGACCCACTTAAGGATCCCGGTTACAGCACCCCCCCCCCTGGGGCTCCCCATGTGCAGGGAGGTTGCTTCACAGGCGGTGAAGCAGGTCTGCAGGTGTCTCTTTCTCTCCCCTTCTCTGTCTTCCCCTCCTCTCTCAGTTTCTCACTGTCAGATCCAACAATGATAGCAATAACAATAACAACAACAACGATAAACAACAAGGGCAACAAAAGGGAAAAAATATAGCCTCTATGAACAGTGAATTCATAGTGCTGACACCAAGTCCCAGCAATAATCCTGGAGGCAAAGAAAAAAAAATTACTTATGCAGGTTCAAGTCCCTAGTCCCAACCTGCAAGGGGAAGCTTCATAAAGGGTGAACCAGCTCTGCAAGTGTTCTCCACCTCTCTCCCTCTCTATCTCCCCATCCCCTCACAATGTCTCTCTGTTTGTCTTAACAGAAAAGAGGGAAAATAAATTATAAAAGACTTTCAGAAATCACTTTATCTAGGAGATTTTGTTAGCACTATCTTCAGTTAGACAGTTTAAGCATATCCTTTGAGAACAGAATCACCATCTTATCTGTTTTTTTTTTTAATATCAGAATTTCCTGTTAATTACTTTGTCTTGAAGACAAACTAGTGAAAGAACCAAGGCACTGTGTGAGAAGGAGTCACTGACATGACGGATTTCAGGGTCTCTGAGTAATTAGTTATGTTATGCTTGTCTTTTTCATTAAAAGCACTATTACACAGGCTGGTGCAGAAGATGACTATGGTAAATGGGTTTTCAGGTCATTCCTGATAAAGTTAAATGTGGTTGTCATTTCAATTGATTATTCCCTGTCTTTTCTCGACTGTCCATCCATCTTTTGGAACGGCCTGTTCAATAAGCTCTATAGGAAATAACTTGGGCCATTTTAAGGAAAGTGCATCTTTAGATTAAATGACTTTGGAATATTCTTGTCCTGCCAAAATTGGAAAGTAATATATATTTCAAAGGGTGCTAAATTGTGTGTGTGTGTGTGTGTGTGTGTGTGTGTGTGTGTATAATCATTGAATTTCCTTAGTGACAGTGCATATAAATATCATACTAGTTCTTTCACTCTCTAGTCAGACTTGAGTTAAAATCACTTTGGTGCATGAAGATATGTTGTTCAAATAGCTCTAAATTTTCATCTACTAAAATGAATTAGTCATTTTTTAAAATTTTTTTTATTTAAGAAAGGATTAATTAATAAAACCATAGGGTAGGAGGGGTACAACTCCACACAATTCCCACCACCAAATCTCCATATCCCACCCCCTCCCCTGATAGCTTTCCCATTCTCTATCCCTCTGGGAGCATGGACCCAGGGTCATTGAGGGTTGCAGAAGGTAAAAGGTCTGGCTTCTGTAATTGCTTCCCCGCTGAACATGGGTGTTGACTGGTCAGTCCATACTCCCAGTCTGCCTCTGTCTTTCCCTAGTAGGGTGTGTCTCTGGGGAAGCTGAGCTCCAGGACACATTGGTGGGGTCTTCAATCCAGGGAAGCCTGGCTAGCATCCTGATGGCATCTGGTACCTGGTGATTGAAAAGAGAGTTAACATACAAAGCCAAACAAATTGTTGAGCAATCATGGACCCAAAGCTTGGAATAGTGGAGAGGAAGTATTAGGGAGGTACTCACTGCAAACTCTAGTGTACTTCTGCTTTCAGGTATATATTTTGCAGTAGTTTATGGATACGTGTGAACATAAGCTCTCTCTCACAGAAACTGGTGTATATCTAGGTTTTGGGACTTTGTTAGAAAGTGAACCACCTGAGATGAAATTAGAGTGTACTATAAAAGGAAAGGTCTCACCCGAGTAATGAAGCTGAAGGGTTGTCATTCCACACGTGAAGTCTCTGGACACAGTCTGAGGTGAAGCATGTTGAGGTGGCAATCGTTGCGTTGGTTAGGTTGTGATCGGTGGATGCAATATTATTTGATATGGATTGGGAGAGGCATATGGGAAAGTGGGCCCTATCCAAGGGTTCCAGGACTGGGGGAAGTAGGGGCTCTATAGTGGAGATATGAGGTTCCTGCTGTCTTAGGGTTCAAAAAGACAATCGATAGTTAATGTTATCATCACATTATTTGGTAATTGGGTTAACTTTGAAAAGTCCTTTTGTTATGGTTTGCTGTACAGTACCCAGTATCTTGTATATAGCTGTGCTATTGGATGCTTCTAATCTACTTGGTCTAGGCTTTTGAGAGAGTCCACATATCAAATGCACAGCCTATATATTAAAAAGATTCAGTTTGGAAACTGAAAGCAGGACCTGACCAAATTGTAAGTAGGGCACCAAAGTAAAAACCCTGTGGTGAGGGGTAGACATGCAGCTTCCTGGGCCAGTGGGGGGTGGGAGTGGGTGGGAGGGATGGGTCACAGTCTTTTGGTGGTGGGAATGCTGTTTATGTACACTCCTAGCAAAATGTAGAAATATAAATCACTAGTTAGTTAATATGAGAGGGGGAAAATCAATTGTATGTCTCAAAGTTTTTCAAAACACAAACTGAATCTTTTTAATATATAGGCTGTGTATTTGAATTAGTCATTTTTAATCATAAATCTCTAAAATCCTCCTATTTCCTAACTATTGATAATATTATGGGACAGCATGGGGAGAAATGTTTCATGTAGAAACAATTGCATAACCTATAGGCCTATTATACATAGTTATGGTGACAGGTCTAAATATTTTTATTTTAGGTTAAAGTACTATTTGAGGGTGCAGGGCAGTAGCACAGGCGGGTTAAGAGTACATGGCGTGAAGTGTATGGACTGGTGTAAGGATCCTGGTTTGAGTCTCTGGCTCCACACCTGCAGGGGGTTCACTTCACAAGTGGTGAAGCAGGTCTGCAGGTGTCTGTCTTTCTCTCCCTCCTTCTTTTTAAAAATTTTATTATTATTATTATTTTACCAGAGCTCTTATCAGCTCTGGCTTATGGTGGTGCAGGGGATTGAACCTGGGACATTGGAGCCTCAGGCATGAGAGTCTCTTTGCATAACCATTAGGCTATCTACCCCAACCCTCTCTCCCCCCCCCATTTTCCCTTCCTCTCTCTATTCTCTCTGTCCTATCAATAACATCAACAAGGGCAAAACAATAGCCTCCAGGGAGCAGTGGATTCATAGTGCAGGCACTGAGCCCCAGCGATAACCCTGGTGTCAAAAATATGTGTATATGTATATATATATATGTATATGAATATGTATATATATGTATATATGTGTATATATATACACACTATTTGAGGAAAAAGTAAACAATTCACTGAAGACTGTGGATTTGTGTTCTGTAGCTGAATCTCTGAAAAGATTATTTTCAAAGAAGAAAGATAATGCAAGAAAAAGCTTAACTGAAGACATAGAAAACAGTTCGGGGACAAGGTAGAAGAAACTGAAACACTTAAGGAATAATAAATGCACATCAAATTTATCTCAGGCTAATATGCCGACAAAGAAGAAAGCATAAGATACTAGCAGTGTGATGAAGATACAGGGGTCACAGGAGAAGAGTTGAGGGTCTAGAGGGAATTGCATATAACCCCATCTAATAAATTGCTAGGAAGTTAAGATCAAAATGTCCATCTGATAAAATCTGTTGGAATTAGTCTCACTGTTGTGAGGAAGTGAGTCTCATGAACACACACACACACACACACACACACACACACACACACACACTTCGTTTTTAAAAAAATGAAAACAGAGTAGCAAGGAAGAAATAATCCTTGAGTTTGGAAAGTTGGGGAGGTGCTAAATGACAACGGAAATGAAAGGCAAACACTGATTCATCTTTTACTTCCAGCGCCTTCCAAAAAGAAGAAATAGTTGGAAACTGGAAAAGTGTTTGAAAAACACTGCAAGACAGAAATTATAGACTGAAAGTGGTGGAGCAAGAAATAAGCGATTGCTCAGCCAAACTCAATGAGATTAGTCTGTAGAATCTGACAGTCTGCCTCAGGGTCTGGGTACCAGAGAACTTGAAAATGTGTTTCCCTTGGAAGTCTGTGGAAGTAAAGGTCATACAATACGAAGCTCAGACCTCATGATTTCTCTGGCTTTAAGTAAAAAGAATGATCAGATTTCAAAAATGATAAATTGATAAACTGAGGGGGTTTTGTGTGCTTGCTTTTCTAAAATGGTGTGTTATTAAAGCCATACAAATTATCAAGATTGTTTTTGACAGGGGGACCTATATTCCTAGCTGTTGTCAACTCTCCTCCCTGTTAGTAACTCTCGTTTTTTTTTTTTTTTTGGGGGGGGGTCGTTTGGGGAAGGGGGCTAGTCTCAGCTACATAGCTCAAATATTTCAGGTTAAAGCATCTTATGACTTAGAACACGAGAGACAGTGCTAGTTATTGGCTACCATGGGACAACCTATACATTGGAAAGGAACTCTAATGTTTCCAGACAGCCTTCTCTCTGCCTAATACTGAGTTCCTTTGTTGTTGCTGCTGCTGCTGTTTTCATATTTATATGCAAAGAGAAAGCCCACTAGATAATCCCCACATTCACTCCATCTCAAAGTCTGTTTCATAAAGAACCTATCCTGAGGCAGTGTCTCAATTCAATCATCACCACTCATCAGTTTAAGAATTGAAATAGATGGGTGGGGGTACAGCATAATGGTTATGCAAAGAGACTTTCATGCCTGAGGCTCTCAAGTCCCAGGTTCAATCCCCCACACCGCCATAAGCCAGAACTGAGCAGTGCTCTGGTAAAAAATAAATAAATATATATATAATTGAAATAGAACCATAGCCTTCATTTGATTTATTTACTTATTGTTGTTGTTACTCAGGCCTAGGAAGTTTCAGGAGAGTTAAAACTGAGCTTCAAGTCAAGGACAGGTGAGAAAACTGATAAACTAAGCCTTGTTGATGAAGTGAGGAGAAGGAAACAATGTATACTTAACAAAGACTTAGCATATGCTAACCACTACCTGATTGTTCCTCTAGACATTTCTCGCCCTTACTCTTCTCTTCTGCCAGATTGATACCCGACCACCACCCCCAGTTTTCCTTGACTGAATGTCTTGTTCTTCCATAGTTTCCATACTTTATATTATTACCTGGATCTCAAGTGCTTTTTTTTTTTTTTTACAAAAAAAAAAAAAAAAATCAGAAAATACTCTGCTAAGGCAAAGTTCTGTCAAAATCTCTCCGAAATCTTGAAACCAATTATTACTTCACTGTTTGCCCTGAGCCTTATCTTTATCTGGGTTAATCAGCCATCAGACAAAGTCTACAAAGGTTTTCAGATAGAACTAAAGTGACAAATAATTTCTCAAAAAATATTAGAAATCGTTACTATTTTAAGAGCAGACTACAACTACAATATTGAATCGATCTGAGCAACATTCTAGCCCACTGACTCTGATGCTGGTGAAATTTTCTGGATCTTACTCTGTTTCACATTGTCTATGTCATGAAGGCCTGGGGCTTGAATTCAAGATCTAGAAAATTCTGAAGTTTCTTACCTGACAGATGCAGGTTCTCCATTTAAGCCTGTTTGCACTGTTTCCCTAGGTCTTGGAACACTGTTGCTGTCTCAGCTGCCAATTGGTGCTGGAACAATAGCTGTTTGGATTAGGCAAACTGAAACTATTTTTTCTTATGGCAAAGATGTAGTGAGTTCCATGACATTTGCTGTCATGTCATTGACAGGGCTTGCCTCTCGGTTCTATTTCCACATGGGCTTATTCTAGCAGGCTGCCCTGTCCACTGTAGCTTCTCAATTTATGGTTATAAATTCAAGAGACAGTGAACACACACATGCAGTGTCTGAATGGGGAAAAAAATAAATGTGTTTGCATTTGTCATTTAAAGCATATGGATCTGTGCATAACATTCCTTTTGGAGGACTGGTACATGGATATCAAACATAATTGAGAATTACAAGAATTCTGTGGGGCTACAAAATTATCAGAAGTTAAGCATTGTTCATAAATCTCCCTTTCCTCCCCAAGCATAAATAAAGTCTCATGTGCAAAATTCCTCTGCTTCTGGTGGGCTTAATTATTTGTCTTTGATTTCAAAGAGGGAGAGGGAGAGGGAGAGGGAGAGGGAGAGGGAGAGGGAGAGGGAGAGGGAGAGGGAGAGGGAGAGGGAGAGGGAGAGGGAGAGGGAGAGGGAGAGGGAGAGGGAGAGGGAGAGGGAAAGAGAAGAGGAGTGACACCACAACACTGTTTCACCATCCATGGATCTTCCATTATAACCATGCATGGTGCTCCCATCTGGGGCTAAAAGCTTGAACCCTGGCATGCTTCTTTTACTGTGGGAATCAAAAAGCAATTTAAGTAGTAAAAAAGGAAAAGGGAAAAAAAAGCTATTCTGTCAGTTGTTCAGCTTTTGTAAGAATCTAAAATGGGGGAGTCAGGAGGTAGCGCAGCAGGTTAAGCACATGTGGTGCAAAAGCGCAAAGACCAGCTTAAGGATCCCGGTTCAAGCCCCCAACTTTCCACCTGTAGGGGAGTCGCTTCACAAGTGGTGAAGCAGGTCTGCAGGTGTCTGTCTTTCTCTCCCCCTCTCTGTCTTACCCTCCTCTCTCCATTTCTCTCTGTCCTATCCAACAACAACAAGAAAACAACAAGAGCAACAAAAGGAAATAAATAAATATTAAAAAATCTAAAATGGGCATATCAGTTTGGAAGAAAATAATTCCAAATGAATGCACATAAAGGGTCTCCTGGGTGTCCTGACTTGGAAAAATGTTACAAACATTTTACAGACCTCAATTTAACATCCTTGCTTTATCTTCATTGTGTAAATGCACCATAATATAAGCTTCCATTCTATGTTGTTCAAGGCAATTCTCTCTCACAATGGGTAGATATGACTGTTCAGCTCCACCCCCATATATTTTTACCTGATGCAGGGGCTAGGCAGGCCTGTGCTATCTATGGCTATAAATCAATACAAAATGAGGCCACATGTATGTACCACTTACAGTGCAGTTTTGTATATACCGTTTTCAGATAATTACACTTATTATGTTCCAGGTTTTAAAGAAAAAAAATCACATATTTTCTCCTGTAGAAATTGCTTTCTAAGTAGATAACTGATTTCAGAACCAAGCCTAACTTCAAACTGAAGTCAGACACTTACCTTTTCAACCGGGTAGCCACTAAGGCCTCAGAAAAGTCATTCGAATCGATTTTGTTTCAGACTGTTTACCACTAATCAAATCTTTATTATGACACTTGACTTGTGTGGACAGTAATGTCAATACTTGATAGTAAAATTGCTGATAACATTTGATGGGGAAAAGTTCTCTCTCTACTGATTTATCTAACATAGGTGTTTCCAAGATTTAAAGACTATATACAATTTTGTATATACTGTCTCATCACTCTAAAGAAGTTTTTTCTTTTTCTTTTTCCTAGATAGAGGTGAGATTCAGAGAGACAGGGCTGTACCACTTGTCGTGTCTCTTCACGGTGCTCTCGTGTGGTAACTGGGGGGGGGGGGGTGCCTTGAACCAGGGTCCTTATGCACCGTAGATTTTGTGTTATCCCAGGTAAACAATCTTCTGTCTGCAGTAGTACAGAGTATTTATAAGAAAATTCAAGACTGATAAAATAACTCACTTAGATTGTGTTCTGCTTGACTATATACCCAAGTTCAAGTCTGGCCCCCAGAGCATTGAGGGAAGCTTCACTGTCTCTTTCTGTATATATCTGAAAAACTGAAAAGAAAAAAAAACATTATCTTGCCTTTTTTGAATTCCATGTTTTAGATTAATAAGATAAAGATAGTGTCTTTCTTGGCCACCTAGTTGATATTTTTTAGAAAATGTCAACCAAACAGAGTTTGATTAATTAGCACCTAGCATACTTTAGTTGAACAAATGAAATTATAATTCCAGTCCTTAACTTTAGAACAGCATATAATGTTATGATGGTATATATACATATACTTTGGCATACGTATTTTGAATTGGATCCAGAGTGACAGCGTTTACATATATTTGCATGCATTTTCTACATCTGAGTTGTGAAGATGTTTTGAGCCTATCTTTAGGCACTGCACACTTAAACCTCCTGGAGTGGGAGCAAGGATTAAGAGAAACTGAGGCTGGGGGGCCAGGTAGTGGTATACCTGGTTGAGCATATATATTGCAATATATTAGGTCCCAGGTTCAAACCCCTGGTCCCCAACTGCAGGGGGGAAGCTTCACAAGTGGTGAAGCAGGGCTGCAGGCTCCTCTCTGTCTCTCTCCCTCTCTATCTCCCACTTAGTCTCAATTTCTGGTTGTTTCTATCCAGTAATCTAGGACTATGTGAAAGCTTGGTAGAGCTTAGGGGAGCTCTCCCATCCTTGGATGGAGGTCTGGAAAGAGACCCCACTTGATAGCCTCTCTCCTTATAAAGATGATCCAAGAGGGAAAAGTCTCCCAGACTCAGTTTCTCCTTGTTAATCTCTCAAGCTCACAGAAAGCCTACAAGCCTCTCACACTTACTTTCCCCTGCTAGCTGCAGGCCAAATGGTGACACATCTGCTTCATCGTTTGATCATAAAGAAAAACCCAACACTGGCCGCCAGCTATAGACCAATTTCTCTCCTCTCTGTGTGTTACAAACTCCTTGAGAGGCTGCTTCTGTCACTATTTCTCATCTTACAGAGAAATTCCTATCACCCACCCAAGCTGGGTTCCGCCCAGGAAGATCTACCTGCGAACAAGCCCTGGCCCTCTCAACTTATATCGAAAATGGATTCCAGAAGAATTTACAGATGGGTGCTGTCTTTGTTGATCTCACAGCAGCCTATGACACGGTCTGGCACCGTGGTCTCCTAGTCAAGATCTCAAGATGCCTGCATCCATGGGTGGCCAACACTATATCGTTTCTTCTCCAAAACAGAAGATTCCGGGTGCATCTGGGTGACAAGTCTAGCAGATGGAGACTTGTCTCAAGTGGCCTCCCCCAGGGCTCTGTTCTGGCTCCTACGCTATTTAATATTTACATCAATGACCTCCCAGAAACTTCTTCAAGGAAGTTCATCTACGCCGATGACATCTGCTGTGCAACTCAGGCATCAAAGTTTGACATCCTCGAGAAAACACTCACGAAAGACACGTCTCTGATATCTGATTACTGTAAAAAATGGCGACTAATCCCTAGTACTGCAAAAACGGTATCATCTGTTTTCCATCTACACCATGCCTCGGCCTCACGTGAGCTTAATGTGCAGCTTGGCGATACGAGAATCCGGCATGAAGCCCAGCCAGTCTATCTTGGCGTTACTCTCAATCGCACTCTGTCATTTCACGAACATCTCATAAAAACTGTAGCAAAGGTGGAATCACATCATTGCAAGACTGGCCAGCTCCTCATGGGGCGCGAGCGCTTCCACACTACGATCATCATCTCTGGCATTATGCTATTCCACTGCAGAATACTGTGCCCCAGTATGGTTCCGTATCCCCCATGTCCACTTGGTCGATTCCAAATTATATTCCTCCATGAGGATAATTTCTGGAACCATCCGTTCCACCCCGGTTCCATGGCTGCCAGTTCTTAGCAACATCGCCCCGCCAGATATTCGTCGGGATGCAGCATCATCTAAGTTCATTTCCCACGTCTACGCTCGACCGGACCTGCCAATATACGCGGATATCTTCGCCCACCCTGTCCAATGCTTGACGTCTCGTCATCCAATCTGGTCTCCTATGCCTACACTGAACTTCTCTGTTCCAGACTCTTGGAAACAGAGTTGGCAGTCAGCTGAGGTAAAGAACAAACACCTCATCACAGACCCCTGCAAGCGTCAACCCGGCTTTGACCTAGCAAGTTATGATTGGGCCCTCCTCAATTGCTATCGAAGAGTCCATGGCCGGTGCGCCGCTATGTTCCATCGCTGGGGAGCCAGAGATGACCCGAACTGCCCCTGCAGCTCCAGACAGACTATGACCCACATAGTCAAAGACTGCCACCTCTCCAGATTCAAAGGAGGTCTCGAAACTTTACATCAGGCTCAACCTGATGCTGTTGACTGGCTACGGAAGAAGGGCAAATGCTAGAAGAAGACACCTCCACAACACCAGACAGAGAAACCCCCAAAATCTTATTTCCTAGTGTCCTTTGATATCTGTGATTTACATCAAGTTTTGTTTTTCTTTTCTCTACCTCACCTTACTGGTTTAACCCCTATGCTTCTCTCAAATGCCTTTGAATAATTAACCTGCCTGCATCATGGAGAATAATCATTTTGACCTTTATGTATCGCATCAATTCTTGTCATACCAGCCCCCTACCATAGGGGCAAGCTGACCTTTAAGAAACCTGTCATTTCTGACATATGTGAAAAATTTTCTTTGTTCAACTCTCTATATAAACCTGTACCTATCTCCAAATAAATGAGTGTTCATACCAAAGTACTCCCTGAGTCCTCCTTTCTGAATCATGCGGTCCCTAAGAGCCAGTGAGGGAGGACTGGAGACTTACCCCCTGGCTGGATCCACTTCACGGGAGTGCCAGCACAGAAAATAAAAAAAAAAGAATTAAAAAATAAAGAAAGAAAAGGTAAGGAAAGAAACTGAAACTGTATACTTTCCTGGGGCCCCCAACCAATCTTCTACATGCAAGTTCAATGTTATACTTACAATATGCGTATCAGATCATATTCTTGATAGTCTAAAGGGGAATGCCCATTAACTACTTGATAAACACCAAGTCTTATTGACCGCTTAAAATATATGCCCTTCCCTTTCAGCCTAAACCACTACTTACCACAACAGTATTCTGTTGTTAACTGGAATTATCAAATAGGAAATCTTTTGTGGTGTCATGCAGCATATTAGGTTAGAACATTTTAATCCTTCTCATTTTCTGCTAGGGTATTAAGATATTATCTGTTCTACAGGAATGGTGAAGTGACTGAACACTGTGAACACTAGCTCACCAAAGGTAGATGTTGTTTAGAAGAGTCCATTAAGAGCTAAGATAGAGTGAATTCAGTTTGAAAGTATCTTGACTGAAGGACATTTAGTTGAGAGCAAACTTTGGGTTTCCAATAGGAGTTGATTATGACCTAGAAGTGATCTAGCTTGAGGCTTTGAGGAAAAGTCTATAGGCTTTGCAGAAAGTGATTACTCTAGTGATGTTTTTTTTTTTTTTTTTTTTTTTTAAGGAGGCTTTAGTTCCTTCCAATTAATGTTAAAGGGAAATGATGACATGTCTAGAGATTGAGAAATGAAGAAATTTCATGGTGGCATAAGGGAAAAATTCAAAGGGGCATATGGTACTAGGTGATACCTAGTACAGAGAGATCCTTGATTATTATTTTTTTTTACTTTTTTGCTTTTCTCCTCCCACTTTTTATCCGTCTATCTTCTGTATATTTCTTCCTCTGACAGAAAGACTTCAAAAGCATGCTTCATTTTTTTCCTATCTTGTCTGATCTTGTCTGATCTTTCTTGGATGTGTGTGTGTGTGTGTGTGTGTGTGTGTGTGTGTGTGTGTGTGTGTGTGTGTGTGTTTGGTTGAATTTTGCTCTAAACAATCTTTTGATTGCCTGAGGGGCAGTATTCTTCTGATTTTTCTCACTTGGATATTGTGGTGTTCTTAAGAAAATTATCAATAAGTTCACTTTGAGTTTAAATTCAAACTTTGAGTTTTATTATGATCTACCTCTATGAAGTCAATGCCCTTTCTTCCTGCAACTGAAGTCATTCAGATATGAAATGTTTAATATTTTGGTTGTATTATATTTCTTTATAAGGTTAATATTTGTGTTATTTTGTAAAAATAATAATGAATGTTTTTAATTATATAAAATCTAGCTGTTAATCACATTTAGCTGAATGCATTGTATGTTTCTGAATATCTACTTTGATAGTTTAATTTTATGATTTCATTCAGTTTAGTCTTTCATAATGAGATTCAATCATCTGAATCTGACAAGATTGCCAGGATCACATTAAAAATGTAACTGATTTTTCATAGATTTGCAGTATTGAATCAACTTCAGAAATATGATTTTGCTCCTCTATATATAAACTTCCTTCATTCATCAAGATCCTGTTTTGTTTTTTTTTTTCTGTATGGCTGGAGCTTTAAAATTTGAAGAGGACATTCTCTGCTATTACTGCCCTATGTTATCAGCAATGATCAGCAATTGCTAAAAGATTTATCACTGATTTCATATGAACTGTGAGTCAAGAATTGATCTGAAAAATAGCAGTCTTAGGGGCTTAAAATCTCTCAGCCTTCAACTCAGGGGGTTATTAGCCTTCTGAATTTAAGGCAAGGACACAACATAAAACAGGGCATTTGTGACCACAAGACAGCCCAAAGTAACCACTTCCCTACCCCATACAAACAAGAGAAACCTAGAGATCACAACAGCACCACCTGCTGTCCATGAATAATCAGCACCCCCCCCCCAAAAAAAACTGCACACGCAGAGAAACAGAACAGCCATCTATGCTGTATCAGCTAGACAGAAATGAAACAGAGGGAATCCAAGGAATTGCAGATTTAGAGAGTGTCTCAGAGACAGACTACACAGAGCTAATTCTGAGGACTCTCCAAGAAATTAAGCAGGAATTAAAAGAGCATGTTATTATGGAATTAAAACACATGAGAGAGGAACTTCAAATAGACATCACTAAGATTCTTCAGATCTTAAAAGAAGAACTTCAGTCAGAACTCCAGGGTGTAACAGATATCCTAGCTGTAATCCATGTCCAGGTAGAAGGCTTAGGAAGTAGATCCAACACATTCAGAAGAAATAATCTCCAATCTAGAAGATATGGCCAGCCCACTCAACTCAAAGATGAGGGAGAGGAATCATTTTCAAAGACTGAAGCAATGCTCAGTGAAATTGCAGACTCCATCAGAAGATTGAATATGAGTGATAGGTATATCTGAGGAGGAGGACAAGACCAAAGGCCCAGAGTCCATTTTCAGAGCAATTTTAGCTAAGAACTTCCTCACTTAGGAAACCATCACAACATTCTCATTCAAAAGGCAAAATGATCACCCAGATTTATAAATACAAAAAGACTAATGCCAAAGCACTTTATTGTAAAACTATCAAAAGTCAGTGACAAGGAAAAACATTTTCTGGCTGCTAGGGCAAAGAAAGAAGTTACATACAAAGGCAGAGTTATAAGACTTTCATCAGATTTCTCTTTACAAACTCTAGAAGCAAGGAGAGAGTGGAATGACATATTCAAATTCTAAAGGAGATGGAATTCCAGCCATGAATATTGTATCCTGCAAAATTATCCTCCAAATATGAGGGAGAATAAAAAGTTTTCTCATATATTCAAGAACTAAAGGAATTTGCTACAATCAACCTCACCTTACAAGAATTACTGAACTTAGTCCCACAAGAAAGGAGAAAGCAAGTCGGGAGTGGGGCAGTAGTGCAGCAGGTTAAGTGCACATGGTGCAAAGCTCAAGGATGGGCTAAATGATCCTGGTTCGAGCCCCCAGCTCCCCACCTGCAAGGGAGTCACTTCACAGGAGGTGAAACAGGTCTGCAGGTGTCTCTCTTTCTCTCCTCTCTGTCTTCCCCTCCTCTCTCCATTTCTCTCTGTCCTAACAACTACGATGACCCTAATAACAACAACAATGATAACCACAATAATAAAAAAAAAACAAGGGCAACAAAAAAAAGGAAAATAAATAAATATTAAAAAAAAGGAGAAAGCAAAGGGGGGATACACATTCTAAACACCAAGTTGCAGATGCTACCATGATGTCAACCATAATGCTACTTGCCTAGACAGACGACCTCACCAGTGTACCCTGGAACCCCACCTCTCCAGAGCCCTGCCCCAGTAGGGAAAGCTAGGGACATTCTGGGAGTATGGATCAACCTGTCAATGCCCATGTCCATTGGAGAAGCAATTGCAGAGACCAGACCTCCCACCTTCTGTACCCCATAACCCTGGGTCCATGCTCCCAGAGAGATAAAGAATAGGAAAGCTTCCAATGGAGGGGATGGGATATGGAACTGTGGTGATGAGAAATGTGTGGAATTTCACCCCTCTTTATTCTATGGTTCCGTCAATATTTTATATTTTACAAATAAATTAAATTAAAAAAAGAAAATAAATGAACAGAGGCAGGACCATAGACAAAATTGCCAACTATATATATATGGCAAGAGATAGATAGATATAATAGAGATAATATTCAACTTACATCTGTAACCTTGTGAGAACTGCTGTAGTTTCCAGTGAAGGAAATGGTGACACAAAATTTTGGTGGTGGGAATAGTGTGGAATTATACCCATGTTATCTCATAATTTTGATCAATACTAAGTCACTAATAAAAAATGGCAGTCTTTATTTTTTTATTTTCTTTTTAGAAGTGTTTGTTTAGTAAAGACATTATGACATTTAAAAACTGAGAGCATACAAATGATTGTATATTAAATTTATGTTTTTAAAATATTTTATTTATTTATTAATGAGAGGGATATGAGGAGTGAGAAAGAACCAGACTTCACAATGGCACATGTGCTGCTGGGGATTGAATTTAGAACTTCATACTTGAGAGTCCAAGGCTTTATCTACTTTGCCACCTCCTGGACCACTTAAACTCATTTTGCATAAGGAAAATGAAGAATTATTCCTGAATAAAAAAAATTAAGCTAGATCTTAATCTAATTTGAGAGAAAAAAAAGATTCTGACATTTTTGGTCTGGCAGGAGTGGATGGTTTGATTGCATGCAACTTCTTGTCTCTGTCGTTGCAAAAGAAAAGTTCAGTCAACTCTACACTGGGTGAAGATTTGAATTATAGTTTTAGGTGAACTGTATTCACTCTCTGAACATAAGATGCTTTTATTTTAAAGTTACAGAAACTAAACTTGGACTGGGTGTAGTGTATTGCAGCAAGCCAAAGACTTTGGGAGAGAAAGGCAAAGGAAGGCTAGGAAGGGTGTGGGTAGTCTTGGTGTATGTTGTTAGAGGAGGTGAGAAGGTTTTACAGACATCTGTCACAGGGAGATGAGGAAAAGGTGTCCATATGTCAACAACTGTATTGTCAACTCAACATAGCCATCAAATGAGATAAAATCATAGAAGTGAGAATATATGGATAACTTTCTAACAATAGCATTTCCTGTTTCTGTCATTAACCTAAAATACACTACATACATTCAAATGCAAAAATATCCGCACTCAACATATGACTTCCCTGCCAAATATTTAAAAAAAAAAAGCATTTCTTGAAACATTTGGATCTTTTAGAATAATACATCCACATTATGGTGTAATTTTAGTATTGGCACACTTTCTTACTTAATTTTATTTGGGGTTAATTTTTTTTGTATCGTTGTTGACACCTGGGTACAATTTTTTTCTTCTCCTCATAGTATGAAGTCCATGGATGACTCTCACCTTCAATTTAGGTCTTTTTCCAACACCTGTCTACACATTTCAGCTGTCTTTACATGCTGAAATGTCTTTACAAGTCTATTCAGGTATCTATGGATTCACAGAACACTAGGTTTTGTGACAGAGATGGGGTTAGCATGTTAAAATAAACAGATTATGTGAACTGATGGCAAGAACTATACCTCTGTAATCTTACAGTGTAGTAAAACTACTAAGTCACTAATGAAGAAGACTCAGCATTGAGAAGTATTACACCTCTTGAGGAAGAGAAGAAACAGGTTTCAGTGAATGATGGGGTTCTCACTGGGAAATAACGGAAGATAAGTCTATAGTCAAGAGGTCTTGGGGGCCAGGTGATGGTGCACTAGGTTAAGAGCACATATATGAATTGAAGCACAAGGACCTGCGCAGGGATCACAATTCAACTTTTCCGACTCACCACCTGCAGGGGTATGGCCCTTCAAGCAGTGAAGCAGGGCTGCAGGTGTCTCTCTGTCTCTTTCCCTCTCTATCTTCCCCTACCCTCTCAGTTTCTCTCTATCCTATCAAAATAACTGAAAAAACTGGGACACCAAGCCCCAGTGATAACCCTGGGAATGGGGGGGGGGAGGCCTTTAAAGTCATTTTAATTCTTTTTTATGAGGCAGAGTGAGTCACTGAAAGACTTAGGACAGAATGGCATCTTGATTAGACTGAAGGTTTGGGATGATTTTGCTGGCAACAGATGGTATAATGTCTAAATTTGGATGCCAAGATTGATAGAACATCAATGGAATGGAGTCATGGAATTCTAAAAAGGAAATAACCAGAATTCAAGTTACAATGATGATGAGAAAAACTCCAAGGAGTATCATGGAGAGAGAAGTCACATTCACTCTCATCATTTGATCATATTTTGACTACACACAGTACCCCAAAAATAGGGCATACAGTTGAGGACAGGGAGCAAGAAAAAAAGGAAAAGTTTTCAAACTTGCAGTAGGTTTGATATATAGACATTTCAGAGAAGATGAAATAAAGTAAGTTTTTAACTGAGTTTGTGTTTTTAGATTAGGAAACTTAAGGGGCCGAGTTGTGGCGCACCTGGCCGAGCGCACATGTTACCATGCACAAGTCCCTGTGTTTAAGCCCCCAGTCCAAACCTGCAGGGGAAAGCTTTGCTTGTTGGTGAAGAGGTGTTGCAGGTGTCTGTCTCTGTCCTCTGTTTCCTCTGCCCTCTCAAAAACCTTAAATAAAACCCTTGTTTTATTGTTGTAGTTATTGTTGTTGTTATTGATATTGTCATTGTTAGATATGACAGAGAGAAATGGAGAGAGGAGGGGAAGACAGTGGGGGAGAGGAAGATAGACACCTGAAAACCTGCTTTACCACTTGTGAAGCAACTCCCTTGCAGGTTGGGGAGCCAGTGGCTCGAACTGGCATCCTTACACCAGTCCTTGCACTTCGTGCCATGTGCACTTAACCCATTGTGCTACCACTTGACTCCCTAAAATGTGTTCTTGTAGGGATTGCTACAGTTCAGAATACAAAGCAGAAAATTTTTTTAAATTTATTTAAAAAAATGGAAATATTGACAAGACCATAGGATAAGAAGGGTACAATTCCACACATTTCCCACCACCAGAACTCCATAGCCCACCCTGATAGTTTCTCTAATTCAGTATCCCTCTGGGAGTATGACCCAGGATCATTAAGGGGTGCAGAAGGTGGAAGGTCTGGCTTCTGTAATTGCTTCTCCGTTGAACATGGGTGTTGGCAGGTGTATTCGTACTCCCAGCCTGCCTCTCTCTTTCCCTAGTGGGGTGGGGATCTGGGGAGGCAGGGCTCCAGGGCACATTGGTGGGGTTCATTGGTTTCAGATAACATTAAAATATGGTTTCCATCTTTGTTTTTCTCTCATTTGCCTAGAGTGTTAAGTGTAATTATTTTTGTTTTTTGTCCTTCATCTTTACTTACAGAAATAGATTTAGACTGACTAGGTTCCCAGTGTATATTGCCAAATAATTAAAATATTCACCAAAGGCATCTTGCAAAAATATCTCGTATTCATTAGCAGTTCTACTCAATATCCAAAATTTCAATAAAAGAGAAATTATATATTTGTTTGTCCAAGTTTAAGACATTTGAAGAATCGATAAAATTAATATCTGCTATGGAAAGTTAAAGCAGTCTAAAAAACTCCAAGCATTTATTATCTCAAAAAAAAAATTTGATTATGGAGTTAGGTGGTGGCGTACCTGGTGGCGTACCATGTTATAATGTGCAAGGGCCCAGGTTCGAGCCCCTGGTCCCTACCTGCAGGGGGAAAGCTTTGTGAGTGGTGAAGCAGTGCTGCAGTTGTCTGTGTCTCTCTCCCTTTCTATCACCCCCGTCCTTCTCAATTTCTGGTTGTCTCTACCCAACAAATAAGGATAATTAAAATAAATAAATAAATAATAAAAATTTTTAAATGATTCCTTCTATCCCCTTTGATATGATTATAATTATTTTCATTATATTTTAAGTTTTAGGGGAGGGAAAGACGTTTTGGATGAATAAAGCAGTAGTCATAAGTAAAGAAATACTTGCTTTTCTGGTTCCGTTGTTTGTACTTGGTTAAAAGTGTCTGAAAATTGAAATGCTTCTTTAAAATAAATAACATTACTGACACACATACTGTAATATACCAAGGACTTTATGGACACCGATTATAGTTGACTAGTAATTCATATAACATTAACAGTGACATTTTGAATAAATTTGAAAACATTTACATATCAGTATGGTTTTAAAAACTGGCTCTTTTTAGGATACATAATACAACCCCAGGTAAAAACTCATGGTTTACCTTTTTTTTTTTTTTGATGAGTGACTAAACAGGGCAGGAAGGAACTTATGTTTAAGTAAGTGTAAAGGCCAATACAAAACAAAGGATACCATTTTGGGGCATCTCTTTGTGTTTTAAAACATTTTAATGTAAGATTTTCTGTATCAATGCACAACACGAGCTACTTGTTTTCCCGAAACATTTGAGTCACGAGATGTTTTATTACTTTGTATTTCAATTAATTTTATTTTTTGCCTCCAGGGTTATTGCTGGGACTCAGTGCCTGCACCATGAATCCACTGCTCCTGGAGGCCATTTTTTCCCCTTTTGTTGCCCTAGTTGTTGTAGCCTTATGGTCATTATTGTTGTTGTTGATGTCATTCATTGTTGGATAGGACAGAGAGAAGTGGAGAGAGGAGGGGAAGGCAGAGAGGAGGAGAGAAAGATAGACACCTGCAGAGCTGCTTCACCTCCTCCAGAAAGCAACTCCCCTGCAGGTGGGGAGCCGGGGGCTGGAACCGGGATCCTTAATCTGGTCCTTGAGCTTTGCGCCTCATGCGCATAACCCGCTGCACTACACTCGACCCCCTTAAAATATTTTTATTTATCTTTTGGATAGAGACAGGTAAATCAAGAGGGAAGAGAAGATAGAGAAGGAGAGAGACACCTGCAGCCCTGCTGTACTGATTATGAAGCTCTTGTCCCCTGAAGGTGAGGACAGGGAGCTTGAACCTGGTCCTTGCACACTGTAACATGTGCACTCAAGCAGCTGCACCAGCTTCTAGTTTCTAAACTAGAAACTTTTATTTCGTGAAGGAAATTAGATACCTATCGTAGAAAAGGAGCTTTAAATGATTCCAAAGAATCACCTTATCAGTCAACCAGTAGCAGTTCAAATATTAGAAAAGCCTGGTTTACACTTGGGATAGGCCTTTCACTGGTCATATAAAATTTGAGGAGGGCCAGGCTGTGGTTTGCCTGGTTAAGTACACATGTTAACCTGAACAAAGACCCAGGTTCAATCCCCGGGTCCCCCTCAGCAGATGGAAAGTTTCACAAGTGGTGAAACAATGCTGCAAATGTTTCTCCTTCTTTATCCCCCCCTCCCCTTCTCAATTTCTCACTGTCCTATCAAACTAACTAAATAAAATAAATTATTAAAAATGAATAAATCTCACATTGAGAACTTTAATCATAGTATCTAATCACATAGACTTTTCTCTTTTTTATTAGTGGTTTCATAAAGGGTGACAAGATTATAAAATGAGAGGATTATTGCACCTATCCGCAAAGTCCTATAAGCTTACCTCCAAGGTGACTTGTCATTCTTGTCATTTTCTATCTAGGGGGAAAAAGTTCATTCCAGAAAGATGAAGATCCAGCAATGACTAAAACAAAAAAACAGGCAACAACAAAACAAAACAATTCTATTCTCAATTCTTTTGGAATGTGAGACCAATACTTTGCTTTGGGGATTGTAACAAGAAAATATTATAGCTGAGATGATGGTTTAAGACAGTTTCAGGGCAGAGATTTACTCCAAATTTGGAGATTTCCTTCATTTACCTAATTTTCCTGTGGATCACTACAAGCCTGAGAGAAGACTATGAGAATAATCAAAATAAAATAAAATAAAATAACGGATAAAAGGTAAAGAAGATACAAAGACCAGTCACAAAGGATAGGTAAAATGAATTGAAATAAAGCATAAAAGTACAGAAGAAAGTAATCAGTACTCAGGAATTCTAGTGAGGTTCTAAACTGATTGACTCTTCTGCTTCTTGGATATGAACAACCTCTGAACTGAGTGTGTTGGATTTGATTCCATTTAATCATGGGTCCCGTCATAACTAGATGAGGAACTCCTCATATAAAGATAGATTGACTTTGCTTCATAATTTTTTACGCCTCACATCAAGGAACCATTTTAAGTATCACATCTGATACCAATAACTGCCATGCTTAAGTCTTTCTCTGTGGATAGAAACCCATTTGATCAATCTTTCCTCTGATATTGCACAACACACAGATTATAAACACCATGCGTGTGCGCACGCACACACGCACACACACACACACACTCCCCATTGTTTACCAGTCCTTGCTAAGACCTTCCCTTTATTCTACTCACTGTGAACCTTTGCCACCTTCAACAATACTGTGACCAGGCCAATATGTTCCTGGCAGTTACTACACCTAAGTTGTGAATAAGGGATAGAGAACTAGATGTGTCCATAAACTAGGGATATTTGACAAGTAAAAAAGTTGAGGGAGATGGCCTCACTTGGGAGAAGTGTCTGAGAATATGTTTTAGTTTATAATATTTTTCTGTCTTGAAGTCTGATAGTTACATGACAGATTAATTAAAATCGGGGACCTCCTCCAAGTACTATTTCAACAAAACAATTGCTGGTTGAAGGTGCACGCATTAACTCCCTGTTCTTTGCATATATACAACCCTTTTTGTTTGCTTCCTAGTTTTGCTTATTTAATATTCCAACAGTTAAAAAAAATTAGAAGGAACTTTTATGCACTCAGTGAGTATCAGAATTCTACACCCCCATCTGTTCATAAGAAAACAGCCCAACCTACTCAGTTTTGTTTTCTGAATGGAAACTGCAGGATGTCACTTATTATTGTTTTTAGAACAAACTCTTCCCTTGGAACAATGTCACATTGCTATCACCATGGCAACAGACACCCACTAAAGATAAGTTATGTATCCATTGTTTGACTTAATCAACACATCCCTGAAATTTATCAGACAAGAAAAATTTAATAAAGACAATCCCATTAATTTATTTTTTTCACTAGAGTTCTGATAAACAATGATAAGAGTTCTGTAGAGATGTTTAAGTATTTTTCGTATCAGATCATATACCTTTATAAGAGGCTTCCTGACTTAAAAGTTGCTTTACGGGGGTTGGGAGGTAGAGCACGTGGCGCAGAGCACAAGGACCGACAGTTAAAGATCCTGGTTCGAGCTCCTGGGCCCCCACCTGCTGGGGAGTTGCTTCATGGGAGGAGGTGAAGCAGGTCTGCAGGTGTCTCTCTTTCTCTCCCCCTCTCTGTCTTCCCTCCACTCTCCATGTCTCTGTCCTATCCAACAATGAACAACACCACCAACAACAATAATAACCACAAGGCTACAACAAGGGCAACAAAAAGGGGGGAAAATGGCCTCCAGGAGCAGTGGATATATGGTGTAGGCACTGAGCCCAGCAATAACCCTGGAGGCAAAAAAAAAAAAAGTTGCTTTAATACAAAAATAACATGCTGATGTGGTTCATAGAGTTATTTTGATAACAAACAGCATACTAACAGAAAGAAGTACCTTTTCCTAACCTAGTGTTTTTTAGTGCATAAGCGTAAAATCCATAATTGACAGGCAAGTCTTTGTTTCTATTAATTTTATAAATAAATGATTGACAGGCAAGTCTTTGTTTCTATTAATTTTATAAATAAATGATTGTGCAAACTTCATAAGTATAGCCAGTAATCAGTTTCATATGCTAAAACGAAATAGCTTTTGAAAAAGCATTTTAAAATATTACACTTAAAGGCACAGAAATAAAATCCCCAAAAGTTAGCACACCACACTGAGCATACATGGTACCGTGTACAAGGACATGGGTTCAAAACTTGGTCCCCATCTGTAGAGGGAAAGCTTCGAGATCAGTGAGGCAAATCTGTAGGTGTCTCTGTTTATCTCTCCCCCTCTTGATCTCTCTCTCTCTAATAAACAAAAATTTAAATTATATTATGAACTTTAAAGAAATTTTTAATATTTATTTGCCCTTTTGTTGCCCTTGTTGTTTTATTGTTGTTGTAGTTGTTGTTGTTATTGATGTCATTGTTGTTAGATAGGACAGAGAGAAATGGAGAGAGGAGAAGAAGACAGAGAGGGGGAAAGAAAGACACCTGCAGACCTGCTTCACCACTTGTGAAGCGACTACCCTGCAGGTGGAGCCAGGGGTTCGAACCAGGATCCCTACGCCGGTTCTTGCACTTTGTGCCACGTGCACTTAACCTGCTGCACTACCTCCTGATAAACAGTTAAGGGCAAACTTTGTGTCTGTTTATATGTTACTCTGAGATTGGAATGACAAGAACCAACCAACAGCAAGTTTTTAAAATCATCTTTATTTTGGATAGAGACAGCCAGAAATTGAGAGAGAAGGGGGTGACATAGAGGGAGAGAGACAGAAAGACACCTGAAGCCCTGCTTCACCACTGCAGGTGCTGGCTGGGGGCTCTTGCGCACTGTAATGAGCACCAACAGCAAACTGTTTATAGAACCAACTCCTGCTATTTTAGTTGTGATATAGGGAGCTGAGGAAATAGCATAGTGCTAATGAAAAAAGAAATTCATGCCTGAAGCACCAGAAATCCAATGTTCACTCCCCAGCACCACCCAGACTTAGAGCTGAGCAGTTCCAGGGAAAAACTAGTAACATACAATAAAATGTTATGATATATAAAAAGTTCAAATAGATAAATGCAATAAAACCCAAAACTCTACAATGTAGACAGATAAAACTGTAAAAGGTGTGAAGACAATAAAAACTAGAAAGAAAAGTAATATGGATCCGTTTAAACCAAAAGAACTGATTTTTTTGTATGCAAATCAGTCTCAGGAAGAATATTATAAAATTTACGTTTTCACTGCCAAAATAGCTTCTTTGAGTTCCGGAGGTGGGGCTACGGGGCAGCAGCAGCTGTATTTCTCTTCACTGCTCTGACATATCAACTAGGAATACCAAAGGACCACAACAAGGTAGGACTAGAATGACTTCAGAAACCCAACAAACCTCTGATGAGTGCAAACACATGTGGCTTATGGACAGGGAAGAGCCTAAGGAGAGATTAAGTGGCTGATAATGGTCCAGCAGTTTACCAGTTTAGGCACTACCTCCAGTCTGTTTTACTAACAAAAAGACAGCTGAAAGGAGGAGAGGACTCCTCTAATAATCATCAAATGCAACTGTGAGTCTCCATTGCTACTGCACTCAAGGCTGGAGCAGCAGGGGGGAGACTCTGTGCTGACATTCTGGGACAGAGAACTAACAAGGAAACTCAGGAGAAGATCTACACCTTGGTGGCATAATGTTGGGGCTGTATAGTGGGAGCCTTTCCACATTGTTCTCCTGATTAGAAACTAGTGAATAGTTGGCTCAGAACCTACAGACTACAAACAGAACTTGTTTTGAAATTTGCAGGGCCCAGCAGAGCTGCCTTGCTTGGCAGAGAAGCTGAATTGAGCTTGGAGCTTTGGATCCTTGAGGTGTGGGAATCTCTTTGCATAACCACCCCTGCTATCTATCCCCCAACCTGTTTTATCCTTTGGTCAGGAGTGAGGGATTAAGCTAAGAAGCCTACTTATAGTTTAAAAGCCCTCAGGCTCCCATAGCCTACAGGGAAGAAAAAGAACATAAGAGGCTTTTAAGACACTGTACTCCAACTCAGGGACTAAAATAATATAGAAACAACTGTTAATTTCCACAACAGTGAACCCTTAACTTATGTAAACATAAGTCAATCCAGGCAAGAGTGATTTGAAAAGTACTGATAGAGGGACCACATCACATACTATATAGAATGGTTAAACCAACAAGAAGAAATATTGGAGAAATGGACCAGGACAAGAGTTCAGCTAAAAGCCCCCCCAAAGGCTGAAACACAAAATAATGAGGACAACATTCAAAACTAGTTACGGAAATAATCACAGGAGTGAGTAAAGAGTTTGAAAGAATTGTCATCAGAAATACAGAAACAGCAAATGAGGCTCTGGAAGAAAACACTAATTATCACAAGATTATTAGAGAGCTGAAAGCTGAAATAGCTGATATAAGAACACAACTAGCTGAACAACTAAAACAGTATCAGAGCAGGGTAACAAAATAGATGAACTACAGAAAACAACGGGGGAAAGGATAGAATAAATGAGGCTGAAGACAGAATTTGCAAGATTGAAGATGAATTAGAGACAGCTACAAAAGAAGAGATCTCAAAAAGAGATTAATAGATACTGACAAAAACAACAGAGACCTATGGGATGACTTCAAAAGAAATAATACATGCATTACTGGCTTACCAGAGGATAAAAGATTGGGAGGGGAAGAAAGCATTCTTCAGGCCATAGTAGCTGAGAATTTCTCTAGTCTAGACAACATCAAAGACATAAAGGTTCAAGAAGCCCAGAGGGTCCCAAACAGAATTAACCCAGACTTGAAGACACCAAGACATATCATATTTAGAATGGAAAGTAATAAGGATAAAGAAAGGATAAAGAGGAAAACAAAGAATCAAATACAGAGGAAAACCCATAAGATTAGCAGCAGACTTCACACTCCACAGAAACACTACAGGCCAGAAGAGAATGGCAAGATATCTATTGAGTGCCCAATGAGAAAGGCTTTCAACCAAGACTGCTGTATCCTGCTGGACTGTCATTCAGACTAGATGGAGGCATAAAAACCTTCTCAGACAAGCAACAGTTGAAAGAATCAACTATCACCAAGCCTGTCCTGAAAGAAGTTCTGAAAGTTCTTCTATAAACAGTCAGACCACCATAAATATGCCATATATCAGAACACTCTAGAACTCTACAAGAATGGCATTAAATATGCCATATATCAGAACACTCTAGAACTCTACAAGAATGGCATTAAAATATCTTCAATCTTTGATATTAATAAATGTCAATGGCCTGAATTCACCTATAAAAAGGCACAGAGTAGGAAGACGGATCAGAAAACACAACCCAACAATATGCTTTCTACAGGAAACCCACCTAACTCAACAAGACAAACACAGACTCAAAGTAAAAGGATGGAAAACTATCATACAAGCCAATATCCCACACACACAAAAAAAGGGCAATGATAGCTGTTCTCATATCTGACATGATAGACATTAATATAAAAAAAATTAAAAAGATAGAGATGGACATTAGTTATTGCTCAAAGGATCAGCCAATCAAGAGGAATTAGCAATTATTACCATCTATGCATCTAATAAGAAGCCATCTAAATACATCAAACATCTACTGAAACAGCTACAGAAATATATTAACAGTAACACAATCATAGTAGGGGATTTCAACACCCCACTCTCTCATCTTGACAGATCACCCAGGCAGAAAATCAGTCAAGGCATAGGGGAGCAACAAAAAAACAGTAAAATATCTATGAATAACCCCAACCAAAGAAATGAAACACTTGTATATTGAAAATTATGAGCCACTACACAAGGAAATTGAAAAAGACACAAAGAAGTGGAAAGATATTCCATGTCCATAGGTTAGAAGAATTAACATCATCAAAATGAATATACTACCCAGAGCCATATACAAATTTAATGCTATCCCCATCAAGATCCCAACTACAGTTTTTAGGAGAATAGAACAAATGCTAAAAATGTTTTTGGGATCCAGAAAATACCTAGAATTGCCAAAACAATCTTGAGAAGAAAGAACACAACTGGGGGGTAACACACTTCCAGATCTCCAATTGTATTACAGGAACATTGTCATCAAATTTGGATTTTAATACGGTGTCAACCATGTGTGTGACCTTTAGCAAGTCACTCACCATCTTTTACCGTCTGTTTCCTCAGTTGTGCAATGTATATAATAAAACCGTCTACTAAATTGGGATTATTATTATTTGGAAATAAACTCACTCGGTCAATAAAGTAAAGCACTTAACATGAGTTCTAGGACATAAGCATTGCTCAGTAAGTTTATTCTTCCCCCTTTCACTCTTGTCATTATAATTATTATGGCTGTTTTCAGCAATTATCCCAGGTCTACTTGGTGATATAAGACTGTAGGGGAAAAACAAACAAACAAACAAAAAGACACATTGGTTTTTGCTGTTGTTTGTAAAATATTTATGGCACTAATTAATCTAATTTTTTTTGCTCATACAAAAATTAAAGTTTCTTTATTACTGTCTGGAGTTCAAAGGTTAAATATAACCAAACTCCAATGGGCCATGGCCTCAGACAGAATAGAATTGGTAGTGGTGAGCTATTTTCTAGAATGGAAATAAATGCACTAAGTAAGTTGATATTAACTTTGAGTAGATGGGGAAACTCAGCCAAGAACTAATTATGCAATGTTCCAGAAGGAAAGCGTTCTCAGCAGTTGTCAGCCCCAAACACAAATGTACTCGGAAGGCACCTTCAATCTGAACTTCAAAAAATACCTACACATAAAGCCGCATTCACCCTGTGTGTAGCAGTCTGTGTAAAAGAAAAAGAAAGTGTAAAACAACGGAAAGGAAGAAAGAAAAGGAGGGATTTCAGGGTGTCTCTCTCCTTCTCCGGCAGGGTGTCCTCCAGGGGAAAGGTAACGGGCTGGTTCTTTCTCGCTCACGACAGGGGTGACACGAAGTAAAAGACACCAGGGGACTCTTAGCGTGAATCTAGAATCTGAGTCCTTAGAGTCCCAGAATCCTAGAGTCCGTTTATTAGCAAAATGGACATGAGTTAAATAGAAAAGCAATGGAGGTAATTATTGTTGAAATATGACAGAAATTACAGGTTTCTTAACAGTCAGCATGCCTCCAAGGTAGGGGGCTGGTATGACAGGCATTGATGAGATACAAGACAGTTATTTTCCATAACACAAGGAACTTAATTATCCAAAGGTATTTGAGAGAAGCATAGGGGTTAAACCAGAAGGGTGAGACAGAAAGAAGATGAATATCAAAAGGCCATATAGTTTGGAATTTCTCTTGTCTGGGGTCTGAGGTGTGTGATGAAGTGTGTGATAAGGTGTGTTCTTCTGTGATCAGAAGGTGACTTTGAATAAGTGAATCTGCGGCCATGTGGCCTGCAGTTAATGGAGGGAAGTACTGGGGTATCTGTGGGCCTGAGAGTCAAGAAGGAAAGAACCAAGTCTGAGTTTCCCCCCTTATGCTCACCTCGGTTGAGAGAGACTTACTTACCAAGAGGTTATCTTCTCAGACCTCCATTCAAAGATGCGGGTGGTTCTCCCTAAGCTCCAGGCTTACACATGTTCCCAACAGAGGGAAGGTGGGAGGGAGGAAAGAAAGAAGAAATGGCCACAGGGAACAATGTCTTCCTCATGCAGCAGTGGAGTTGTAGAGCCTGGGTGGCTCCATAACCACTATAACAATATATAGGAGTGAAAATAAAATGGTTACATTACAAACAAATGCACTGTCATGGATTCTAATCAAGTTCCTCAGCGAGTGCTCACATGAAACTAGCAAACTGAGAGGAATGCATTCAATTTATATATGACTCAGGGTAGAATGGGCAGAATCTTCTTCAAAGAAGAGATGCAAAGGAGCAACAGAAATATAAATTAAAAAAAAATAGCATAGTCATTGATACCAAGGAAAATGCAGTACAAAACTATGAGATACCATTAGACACCTGTGAGAATGTCACACATTGGAAAAGACAGAAACACTAACTGTTGGATGCCGGGCTAGCTTCGCCGGCAGGAGACAGATGATCAGGGACTCATGGCTGAGCTGGGAAGCAGTATCTCATTTATTAATCAGATACATTGCCTTTTATGCAGCTCTTCACTAGAAGTGACAAGGGGAAAGGAAATGACTAGGAGAGGGGGCAGAGCAAAAAAAAAAAAAAAAAAAAAGAGCAGGAACAGAACATAGAAAGCTTCCATCTAACCAGTGGGGATTAAACCAATACCCTGCAGGCAGGGCGGGACCCAGGTAAAACAGTGATTATGTAAATAGACCACATCGTAAGTAATACAAGCAAACCTAATGTGATGATCAGAACAGAAGGTCTTATAAGCAGAATTTAGAAGCAGACCAACACTTGGAGAGGCTGTAGAGGAAAAGGGACTCTCCTCCATTGGTGGTAGGAATAGAAGTTGGTTCCACTCCTTTGGGAAACAGTCTGGAGATTCATCAGAATTCTAGAAATGGGCCTTTCTAAGGGAGTCGTGCATGTGTGGCATATTACATCAAAGCAAAGGACTCTGGGGGAGGAGGGAAAGGGACAAGATAAAGGGGAACATTGGGATGCTGTTGTGTCTCCCTCAAGGAGAGAGAAGAGGTCCTGTCTGTGTGTGAAAGGCTGTACTATAAACCATTAAACCCCCAATAAGATAAAAATACAATAAAAAAGAAATTAGCAAACTGTTTCTGTGACTATTATGGATGAGATAAAGAATGAAAATAAAATATTACCAAAATACAGTTATGAAATCAGAAATCTGTTCAGTTCTGCCATATGGTGGTGTTGGAATCAAAAACGTCTGAGGGGTATTATAATAATTAATAACATTATAATAACTACATATTAGAGAGACAGAGACTGTTTCTGATGTTGCCAAGCAACGTTGCAAGTGGTAGTAATTATCTTTTTTGATCATTTATAGTCTTTTAAAAATATAGGAAAATAACTAACTGCTCATCTTTTGTTGGAGGGTTTAACCTAATGATGTTTGAATAAAACAGAAAGAGAGAAATTATGGCTATCCTTAGTATTCCCCTACATTAACCATAGAAATCTTTTCTTCTGCACCCCATAATGACCCTGGGTCTGTACTCCCACAGGGTTAAAGAATAGGAAAGCTATCGGGAGAGAATGGGATAGGGAGCTCTGGTGGTGGGAATTGTATCCCTCTTATCCTATGGTCTTGTCAGTGTTTCTATTTTATAAATATTTTTTTAAAAGAAAGTATTTCATAATGCACACTTAATGATATGTGGAAGAATTAGGATGGTTCCCTGATTTAGATTATTCCAACACCTGCTATTTTCTGCTTGTCTCTAGTCTGATCCAGTATGAACCCATTTGATAGGTAAACTTCCCTGACAGTATCCAGTAAAATGATAATCCCAAATAGCTAATATGCCTTTAAATAATTAATATAGAACAGGCCTATTTACAGTTAAAGGAGGTTTATTTTTATATGGTTGTCTTTTTATCACTTGACTGGGTTTAGTAACTATAACAGGTCTCTGTCTAACTCTCATTCTCGACTTAAGTCTTTTTCCACCATATAGATCAGGACCTAATACCCATTCCATGCCCTCTTCCCCTCCTTCTGCAGACTCCTTTGCTTTTGTGATCTTCCTGAAGACTTTCAATGTCAAGTCTGTGTATTTTTCTTTGTCAGTTAGTACTCAAGCTAACTACTAGTGAATAAGATAACTTTCTGCTTATGTAGAAGTACAGGGTCAGAATGACAGCTCACCTAACCTGGGTTCCAGCCTCAACATCACATATTGCATGGGGGTGTCACACAGTGGAAGATGATCAGATCCCTCTCTCCCTCTCTCTCTCTCTCTCTCTCTCTCTCTCTCTCTCTGTGTGTGTGTGTGTGTGTGTGTGTGTGTGTGTGTGTGTGTGTGTGTGTGTGTGTGTGTGTTTGTGTGTGTTTCTGAGTGAAAATTGCAGCCTGAGAATGGTGAAATTGTTCAAGCATGAGATTCAGATTCGAGTGCTACAAAAAAGAATGGGAAGAAGGAAGGAAGGAAGGAAGGAAGGAAGGAAGGAAGGAAGGAAGGAAGGAAGGAAGGAAGGAAGGGAGGGAGGGAGGAGTTAGTGGAGAAGCTGGGAAGTAGTTCATCTGGTATAGTGTGGAACATGGCATGCCTGCCCAAAGCTCCCATTTTCATCTCCGGCACTGCATAGGCCACTGCATGTCTGCTTTATTTCTCTCATGTGAAACTATCTAATACTAAATACATTGCTATATCAAGAAACATGGAGATATTCATTCTAGTGTTAATCTAAAGCTCCAGTGGTACCTCTGGCACAATGACCTCTCTTCTCCTGGTCACTCTGAAGGAAAGTTAGTTGTTTGGGTTTGGGTCTGGTTGCCTCTGTGGTCACTTCCTGTGGAGAAATCCTGTGTGGATAGGGATCAAGGCCTCCATCAGGCTCTCAGCTAGTCTTGGAGCTCATGAGAAATCAGAGTGCTTGTGGGAACCCATTTGGGGACGTTTGCAATGAAAAATGTGACAGGTCTTGGAACACACTGAATTGCCAGGACAATCTGGGTAGCTGGAGGCGTGATTCTTTGGGGAGAGCAGAGAGAGGTGCTTGACAGATGGGACTTTGCCTCCAGCCTCTGAGAATCAAAAGGCTCCTGTCTCATTTTTTGCACATCTGTTCCTGGCTCCCTAAGTGTCTCTCTTGTATGTATTCCCCTCACCTCGATGCCAAGCATTTTCTCTCAGAAAAAAAAAAAAAAGGTATCTTTTCCAGCTGTACTATAACTTCGCACTGTGAGGAGAATGTAGCACAGGCATACTGCAGATAAAAACTAAGGATTTTAGTTGTATCTTTTCTGGGTGTCTTGACACAATGCTAGCTATTTTTTATACTTCGAATTATGTGGGTTTTTTTTGCCTTTAGGAAAAGATGTTTTCTAGAAGCCATATCTTCTTTAAATTAATATTAATTATTTTCTTTTCTTTTATGAAGGGTTCACCACTCTGAGCTGACTTTTTTGTTTGTTTGTTTGTTTTTGTTGAGGGGGATGGTAAAGAGGGATACATGGGCCTAGTAGTGACACATTTGGAAGAATGCATGTGTCTCAGTGCTCAAAGATCCAAGTTCAAACCATCGGTTGCCACCTACAAGAAGGAGGGAGCTTCATGAATGAGGAAGCAATGGTGCAGGTGTATTTCTCTCTCCCCCTGAACCCTCCCATCCCTCTCAATTTCTGATACAGTCAACTAAATATTTTTAATAAAAAAAAAAGGAAAAGAGGAATACAGGGACAGACAGAGAGAGAAAGATAGCATAACAGAAAAGCTTCCACTTCATGTGTAGGCTTGGGTTTGGACCTGAATCACATGCATTTTCAGGGCAGGTACACCGGAGAGCAAACATTTTACCTGCCTGATTTTAAAAATGTACTAGAAATATTATGTCAATAATCATTGTTTTCTGATACGTATGTCCAGATTCACTTAAAAGTAAATATGATAGCTGATGGAGAAATTATAAGGTGTTCCCTATAATTCTCAATAAACAAAGTGCTCTCCTTAGAACCAAGAGAATTTCAACTATGCAATACTGCTGATAAACTCAGATTTTTAAAATTTTATCGGTGGCTTAATATTGATTTACCAAATTAGAAGATAACAGGTATAATTCTGCACCATTCCTACCACCAGAGTTCTGTGTCACCATCCCCTCCACTTGGAAGCTGCAGTAGTTCTCCCAAGTAAACTCAGATTTAAAAAAAAAAATATATATATATATATATATATATATATATTTTTTTTTTTCCCTTTTGTTGCCCTTGTTGTTTTTCATTGTTTTTGTAGTTATTGTTATTGTTACTGATGTCGTCATTGTTGGATAGGACAGAGAGAAATGGAGAGAGGAGGGGAAGACAGAGAGGGGGAGAGAAAGATAGACACCTGCAGACCTGCTTCACCGCCTGTGAAATGACTTCCCTACAGGTGGGGAGCCAGGGTCTCGAACTGGGATTCTTACACCAGTCCTTGTCCTTTGTGCCACGTGCGCTTAAACTGCTGTGCTACTGCCCAACTCCCAATAAACTCAGATTTTAAATGAGAAAACACAGTGTTCTCCTCAGAAGGTCCTGGCTGACTCTTACCAGGATGATTTACAACTTAATGTTAGTACACTTAAGTTATTTAACAAACATTTGAGGTAAGTTACTTTTGAGAATAATAAGTAAAAGGAAGAGTGACTTTGGTGATCATTTTTCTTCAAAGCAAACAGAGAGAAGAAAATGAGATGGTTGACAGCAGGCTTGTTCTAGAAACTTTGGTATATGCATTTACTTTCAACTCTTGGAAAACTGTCTGAGGAAAATGAGGCTTAGGCCAAAAGCTAAAAATGATGTTATAGAGCTATGTAATGAATAGTGTGAGGTTGAAAGGAGGTTGTGAAGAAAAAAGAAAGAAACATTTGCTAGAAACTGAAGATCATCTAGCCAGTCTTTTTTGGAACTTGACCAACTAACCAGTGGGATATTATAGATTCATAGTGAAGTTAATGTTCAGAAACTTTCAACAATTTAAAGAATTGTTTTTCTCCGATTCCAGTATTAAATGGTTGAGCAAATACTGAATTACAGGATTTTTGTTTTCACAAGGGCATATTTCTACCGTCCCCCAAGATAGGTATCAATGCATTTCACCCTCAATCCAACCAACATCTCATTCTACTATAGGGACTTAGGTCTTCAACCTCCCCTTAACCATCCTTGATTCAGATTCATTCTTCTGACATCCTAAACCTTCTATAAGAGACTTTAGTCCATTGAAGATGTATTCTGTATCGTCCTTTGCTTTGTTTCTTCGAGCCTGCCTATGAGTGAGATCTTCATGTTGACAAAAGATGCATGCCTAAAAACTAAACATTATTTTTCCACATCTAGCCTACTGTTCAGATAACTGACTTTCTTTCAAATTTCTTAAAGCTTTAGCTTTGAAAATTTGGGATACTCCTTGAGTTCTCTAATTTATTTCTACATATCTAGTCAGACCTCAAGTTATTATTTTTTTCTTTCTTCAAAGTCATTTATTTATACATGTAGATCTTCTGTTGTCAGTTTCTGGCAAGAATTTACCAAACCATCTTCCCCCTTGCCTCTTCCTTCATAACTCCCTTTTTTTTTTTTTTATCAGTTCTTCCTTCTTTTCTTTCTTATCCCTTCCTACCCCATCGTCATTTTCATTTTAATTCATTCTCTCTCTTCCTCTCTCTCTCTCTCTCTCCTCCTGTCTCTCTCTCTCTCTCTCTCTCTCTCTCTCTTATCAGAGCTCTGTTCAGCTCTAGTTTATGATAGTGTGAGGGATAGAACCTAGAACTTTGGAGTCTCAGGGCATTAGAGTCTGTTTGCATAACCATTATGCCATTTCCTTCACTTACCTTTTATTCTCTAAATGTGACTTTTCTGTACAAAAATATAACCTAATTAGTTCTACGCCAGTGGAAAAAACATGGCATATATAATTGTTGACATGTATATATCTACACTTTTTATTTCTGACTTCTTTTGGATTTTTTTTTTTTTTTGGCATTCAGATTGGACTAGTTTTGTGAAGAAAAAGGAGAACACAGGGCTGGGGAGATCGCATATTGGTTATGCAAAAAACTCTCATGCCTGAGGCTCTGATGTTCCAGGTTCAATCCCCAGCACCACTATAAGCCAGAGTGGAGCAGTGCTCTGATATCTCTTTCTCTCTTGCCTCATTAAAATAAATATATAATTTTTAAAAAGGAGAGCACAGTTAAGCCACACATAAATTATATTATTCCATGCATATGTACATATATGCATGGACATATGTAATATGCTATAAATTATTAAGATGCAACTGACATAAACATTTTTTGTGTGGTGTCCCTTCCATGAGATTTCTTGCCAGAATAAATCTTGTGTTAGTTACTTTTAACACACACACACACACACACACACACACACACACACACACACACACACATCTATGTGAGGTTTGGAAAGTTAGTCTGCTAATTTCTTTTATATACTAACATAATGAGGCTCGTGAGCAATTTCTCTTCTTTATAAGGAAAAAAAAAATCCCAGAACAAAAAGAACTCAAAAAGTGAGCTTCTATTCCACTAATGTATTTAATTTTTTTCCCTCAAGGGAGCTTTTCCAGCTCAGATTAGCATGCTTTAAAATTCCTATCTGAACCACAGTGCTGACAGATTAGCACCCTAAGGGATATGTAATCGTGTGTCTAGGAGATTGGTACTTGAAAGGCTCATTCACTCCGAGTTAGCAACGCTGCTGCTGAAAGAATCCTCTGTGGAATCAGAATCTGAAATGAAGTGGAGGCTCCTTACCTATAGATACAAAAGAAACCAATAAAAGAGCAGCTTGGCAGTCAGACTTATCCTAACCAGTGAAACAAAATGCCTGATGGACATCAGGGAAAGGTGGCTATTGACTGGATAACTGTCTATTGGTAGGTGTCCGATGTAAGGATATTCAACTCTGATCTCTTACTCTAAGGGTGTGATGATACAAAATTGGCAATACGTATTAGAAGGATACTAAAACTTCTAATTTCTTGACTCTGATAGATAGGTCTCCATAAGGTAAAACAACTGTGGTGTTCTATACCTAAGAGGAATGTTACCTTAGAAAATGGTGATTACAAGTTGCAGATACTACCATTTGCCAACCTGATTTTCCTGGGCAGAGGACCTCACCAATGTGTCCTGGAACACCACCTCTACAAAGCCCTGCCCCACTAGGGAATGATAGAAACAGGCTGGGAGTATAGATCGACCTGCCAATGCCCATGTCCAACGGAGAAGCAATTACAGAAACCAAACCTTCCACCTTTTCCGCCTCATAATGATCCTGGGTCCATGCTCCCAGAGGGATAAAGACTGGGAAAGTTTCCAATGGAGGGGAAGGGATACGGAACTCGGGTGGTGGGAATTGTGTGGAATTGTACCCCTCTTATTTTACAGTCTTGTCAATCATAATTAAATCAATAAAAGAGAAAAAATAAAATGGTGATTAGAGTGTGAGTAAACCACTAGTTTCAAAAGCATGTATCTTGCTTACTTTCATCTTTGTTCAGTATAGTTAATGTTGTTTGCTAAGAGATGTCTATACATTAAAAATAGAGGGGTAGGAGTGAGAGCGAGAGATAGAGAGGAGGCTCTACCAACTTCTGTGATATTCACAGTGGAATAATAAAATAAAAGAACATATTGAGAAAAAAAATACTTTCCCATGTCAAAGGCTGGGTTCCTTCTAACTTTATTTCTTTGTATGTGTATATATTAACTTATCATGCAGTGCCTGGGAATAGACTGAGATTGTCACACACATGCAAAAACTCGATAACCTCTTTTGCCTAATATCCTTATTCTTATTAATAAAGAGAGAGAGAGGAGAGAAAGGAAAATACAGTCAGTGGAGGAGACACCAAATCACTGTCCCACCATTCATAGAATTCCGTTGGTGCTGCCCACGGTGCTTCTGTGTACTTATGGGATGAAAGTCTTCCACACACTGACATATCTCCTAGTCTTCTTACATTAGCCTGAAAATGTCTTGGGCAAATGATTTATATGTGATGTCAGTCTAATAAAAAGATATATATATATATATATGTTAACAGTATTGATATTATTAAATATATACTATATATTAATACTCTATGTTATTTGGAGTCCAGTCAGATCTTTGCCTCTTAAGTTATTCTAAACATTGATTTGTAAATCACTGCATTTTCTTTGAGTATGTGTGAACTTCACTCATTTAGTTAGAATGACTTTCTTGCAATCCACTCTTCTTCTTCTAGTGTTTGCCCTTCTTCTGTAGCCAGTCAACAGCGTCAGGTTGAGCCTGATGTAAAGTTTCGAGACCTCCTTTGAATCTGGAGAGGTGGCAGTCATTGACTATGTGGGTCATAGTCTGTCTGTAGCCGCAGGGGCAGTTTGGGTCGTCTCTGGCTCCCCAGCGATGGAACATAGCAGCGCACTGGCCATGGCCTGTTCGATAACGATTGAGGAGGGCCCAATCATAAAGTGCTAGGTCAGAGGCGGTTTGACGCTTGCAGGGGTCTGTGATGAGGTGTTTGTTCTTGACCTCAGCTGACTGCCAACTCTGTTTCCAAGAGTCTGGAACAGAGAAGTTCAGTGTAGACATAGGGGACCAGACTGGGTGACGAGACATCAAGCGTTGGACAGGGTGGGCGAAGATATCTGCGTATATTGGCAGGTCCGGTCGAGCGTAGACGTGGGAAATGAACTTAGATGATGCCGCATCCTGACGAATATCTGGCGGGGCAATGTTGCTAAGAACTGGCAGCCATGGAACCGGGTGGAACGGATGGTTCCAGAAATTATCCTCATGGAGGAATATAATTTGGAATCGACCAAGTGGACATGGGGGCTACGGAACCATACTGGGGCACAGTATTCTGCAGTGGAATAGCATAATGCCAGAGAGGATGATCGTAGTGTGGAAGCGCTCGCACCCCATGAGGAGCTGGCCAGTCTTGCAATGATGTGATTCCTCGCACCCACCTCTGCTGCAGCTTTTATGAGATGTTCATGGAATGACAGAGTGCGATTGAGAGTAACGCCAAGATAGACTGGCTGGGCTTCATGCCGGATTCTCGTATCGCCAAGCTGCACATTAAGCTCACGCGAGGCTGAGGCATGGTGTAGATGGAAAACAGATGATACCGTTTTTGCAGTGCTAGGAATTAGTCGCCATTTTTTACAGTAATCAGATATCAGAGACATGTCTTTCATGAGTGTTTCCTCGAGGATGTCGAACTTTGATGCCTGAGTTGCACAGCAGATGTCATCGGCGTAGATGAACTTCCTTGAAGAAGTTTCTGGGAGGTCATTGATGTAAATATTAAATAGCGTAGGAGCCAGAACAGAGCCCTGGGGGAGGCCACTTGAGACAAGTCTCCATCTGCTAGACTTGTCACCCAGATGCACCCGGAATCTTCTGTTTTGGAGAAGAAACGATATAGTATTGGCCACCCATGGAGGCAGGCATCTTGAGATCTTGACTAGGAGACCACGGTGCCAGACCGTGTCATAGGCTGCTGTGAGATCAACAAAGACAGCACCCGTCTTTAAATTCTTCTGGAATCCATTTTCAATGTAAGTTGAGAGGGCCAGGGCTTGTTCACAGGTAGATCTTCCTGGGCGGAACCCAGCTTGGGCGGGTGATATGAATTTCTCTGTAAGATGAGAAATACGTGACAGAAGCAGCCTCTCAAGGAGTTTGTAACACACAGAGAGGAGAGAAATTGGTCTATAGCTGGCGGCCAGTGTTGGGTCTTTCTTTGGTTTCAAAACCGCTATAATCTTCACACGACGCCAAACTTTGGGCATAGACTCAGATTCCAAGATGTGGGACAGGAATGAAGTGAGCCACTTCTTTGCCACGGGACCCAGGTTAAGAATGAGCTCTGGGGTGATGTTATCATAGCCAGCAGCAGTTCCCGGTTTAACCCTCTAAAATCCACTCTAAAAAAGATGCACCTATGTGAAGTTCAGTTTCAAGACCCTCTTTACATAGGTGTGCATGTCTGTGTATGTGTGTGTCTCTGTGTATGTGTCTCTGTGTGTATGGGTATGTATGTGTTTATGTGTGCATGTTGTGTCTATGTGTATGTATGCGTATGCATGTGTGTATATGTGTGTATGTGTGTTTGTGTGTGAGATGATGTGATCACACTGTGATTTCAGCATGGGGAATACTTGCTAAGCAACAAATCAGAGGGATGTTTGTAATGAATGACTCATGTCATTTCCTTAGAGGGTTTCTTGGACTATCAGAAAAGTCATAACAGTTTTGCATAGGAAAATCACATCATGACTTCTCTGACAACCCAATATTTGAAGTGGTTACACTGGCAATATTTTCTAGCCTTTATTACCCCTGGGTAAGCAAAGCAAAATGAGATCTGTGATATAGTAACTAGAACTTCGCCACTCCACTCCATGCCAAATTTTTCAGACAGAAAGACAGAGACAAAGCTAGAGAGATACAGAGAAAGCTAACACATTACTGAAGCTTCTCCTCAGTGTTGTGGAAACTGGGTTTGAGCCTGGATCATTCTCATGACAAAGTTAATGCACTATCCATGTGAGCTATCGTGTTGGTCGAGAAAACACACATTATCTAATTTATTTTTCTCGCCATGAACTTTGAGATAAATCTTCAGTATTACACATTTTATTTTTTAGTCATATTTATTTATTTATTTACTGGATAAAGATGGCCAGAAATCCACAGGGACAAGTGTGATAGAGAGGGAGAGAGACAGAGAGACACCTGCAACACTGCTTCACCACTTGTGAAGATTTTCCCCTGCAGGTGGGGACTGGGGGCTTGAACCCTGATCTTTACTCACTGTCACATGTGTACTCAACCAGGTGTGCCACTGCTTGGCCCCTACATTTTCTTTTTATCTATATACTTCTCTCTATACATATAAAGTTAAAATCAATTTTAGCAACAACAGCAAAACCCATCTGGATTTTTATTTAATATTGTTAAATGTATTCTTGACAGATAACCCACTTTGATTGTTCTTAGCTTACCTGGCTTCAAAAAATTTCTAGAAAATTAACTGTCCCGGAGTTTAGAAGCTATGTAGTGGTACATCTCCGAAATGAGTGGTTTAGGGATTATATTTGTTCCTGCTTTTAAGTCACCTTCAGTATTTTAAAAAAAAGAAATTTCAAAATTTCATTTTGAAATAGGTTGTGTTTGTACTTGCGTTATTGCCTATGTAGTGTTTTCAATGATCAGGAAGAAACCTATTAGAAAATTTAAAAAGGGGGAGTCGGGCGGTAGCACAATGGGTTAAGCACTCATGGCACAAAGCACAAGGACCTGCATAATGATCCCTGTTTGAGCCCACCTGCAGGGGAGTCACTTCACAAGTGGTGCAGCAGGTCTGCAGGTGTATATCTTTCTCTTTCCCTCTGTCTTCCCCTCCTCTCTCCATTTCTCTCTGTCCTAGCCAATAATGATGACATCAATAACAACAACAATAATTTAAAAAAGGACAACAGGGAAAATAAATAAATATAAAAAAAATTTTTTAAAAAGAAAATTTAAACAGGATAATTAGAAGACAGAAACTAGCATGTCATGGTTTCTGAGAGATTGAAAATAAAGAGCCAAATCTATAAGATCTGCACTGAACAAGAGTTATTAAAGATAGATAAGAGAGCATTCACAGTTCTCAAACTCCATCAATTCTGAGTATGGCCTACTAAAAAAAACAAAACAAAACTCTGATAAGGTCATGCTTAAGAAACAGAGCAAATAAGATGGAAATATATAGTCACCTAAAACATCTCATTTGCCTAAAAAATGCATCATCCCATTTCATGTCAAGTGAAGCAAAATTAAATTAAGTAGTGGTAGTTTTACAACTGTTGTCTGCTGCTACAATTCTAGGTGATATGATAGGATAAGAGGGGTACAGTTCCCACCACCAGAGCTCCGTATCCCATCCCCTCCCCTGGTAGCTTTCCTATTCTTTAACCCTGTGGGAGTACGGACCCAGGGTCATTATGGGGTACAGAAGAAAAGCTTTCTATGGTTAATGTAGGGGAATGCTAAGGATATGAAAATGTTAAGCAACAATGATCTGAAAGTAACAAATATAATTCCCTTGGAAGCATTTGGGATAGAAAAAGCCAAGCTCTGTAACAAAACACCATGTTGTAAACTTATTTTAATAGATGGCATCAGTTTTCTAAGCAAAATGAGACTTGAATATAAAAGACAAATGACTGATACAAGAGACATCTATTTATTCGTAATACCGTTAAAGATCTGTCTGTGCAGATGCAAAGACACACCATTTAACCAGAAAAAACTGTCAAGGATTCTTGTCTAACAGTTATATTGCAATACATTTTATTTCACTTATATTTAATATTTTATAGTAGATACAACTGTTGGTATATGTGGAAGAATTCTCTGTTTTTTTCCAAAACACTTTCATACCCAGCCTTGGCCCTCCTCCACAATTATGCACCAGGACCCACCCCCCCACACATATACACACAACCCCAACAAACCCTTCCACCCCAGTTCTTTACTTTGGTGCAGTACACCAATCTCAGTTCAAGTCCTTCTTTGTGTTTCCCCTTCTGTTTTTACTTCTTGGCTTCTATGGATTGTTGGAGAATGGGCCCACTGTCCCTCAAAGTCCAGGCCATTGTTTCCATGAGTTCCAAGCCGGTTGACTCCCAACTGTCCCCTCAGTTTGAGACAAGAGCAGGTTCCCCCAGTCTCTGGAATTTGTGATAGCTGGACCCCCAGACATGGGCGCCTTTCTACACATGCCACCCCCCCACTTCCTTCTTTAATTAAAAGTCATGGATTACTGTGTTAACCTTAAAACCACCAGCAAACATCCTGATTGCTCAGCTACCCCTCCCCCCTTTTTCCTCTCCCCTGCTGCTCCAAAGTACCTGCATTTTACCTCCAGAAAAATGTACATTGTAAAGCTTATGATCAAACAGTCTGTAGGTCTAAATGTACCTATGCATTGTGTTGCTCTCCGTTAGGGTTAATGGATACCCCAAACCTTCCCCCCCGAGTTATGGCCTATATCTACCTGCTTTTTCTTTCAATAAATGAACTGTCTGTCCCACTGAGGCTTTCCCAGAGCTGACTGCCCTGTCTCTCTGTGCACTTTGCCCTGGAGCTACCCCAGGGACTTCCAGCTCTAACTCTCTCTTCAGCTGGCCAGCAGGTAGGAGGACCCAGACTGAGCCCAGACAATGCATGAATGAGATTATTCCATACTCACTCTCTTTCTGCCTTATCTCATTTAACTTGATTTCTTTAATCGCTATCCAAGATAAGGTGAAGACTTTGAATTAACCCTTCTTAATAGATGAGTAGTATTTCATTGTGTGTCTAAAAACTACAACTGTCTTAGCCACTCATACATTGGTAGATACCTAGGTTGCTGCCACGTTTAAGCCATTATAAATTGTGCTGCAGTGAACATCGGTATAAACAGATCTTGGATGAGTGTATTTGATTCCTTAGGATATATCCCCAGGAGAAAAATTGACTGGAGGAGGTCTATTTCTAGCCTTCTGAGAGTTTTCCAGACTGTTCTCTACAGGAGTAGAACTGAATTACATTCTCACCGCAGTGCAGAAGGGTTATTTTGCCCCACGACCTCTCCCGAATATATGGTTACTATCCTTTCTGTTGTATAGCATTCTCACAGGAGTGAAGCGATAGCTCATTATCTTTATTTGCATTTCTCTGATACTCAGTGATTTGGAGCATTTATTTTATATGTCTGTTGGACTTTTGAATCTCTTCTTTGATGAATATTCCCCCCCCCACTTTATTAGGGGATTAATGTTTAACAGTCAATAGTAAATACAATAGTTTGGGGGCTGGATGGTGGCACACATAGTTGAGTGCATGTATTACAGTGAACAAGGACCCAGGCTTGAGTCCCTGATCCCCATCTGCAGGGGGAAAGCTTCATGAGTGGTGAAGCAGGGCAACAGGTGTCTCTCTGTCTCTCTCCCTCTTTATCTCCCCCTTCCCTCTCAATTTCTGTCTGTCTCTATTCAATAAATAAATGATTATTAAAAATTTTTTTAATAACAATAGTTTGTACATGCATAACAGTTCTCAGTTTTCCACGTAACAATAAACCCCCCACTAGGTCCTCTGTCATCCTTTTCCAGGACCTGTACTCTCCCCCCCATCCACCTACCCCAGAGTCTTTGACTTTGGTGCAATACACCAAACTCAGTCCAGGTTATGCTTAGTGTTTTCTCTTCTGATCTTGTTTTTCAACTTCTGCCTGTGAGTGAGATCATCCCATATTTAGTGTTCACATCCTCGCTCCACTTTTGGATTTTTTTTCTTAGCTTTGTGATATATATATATATATATATATATATATATATATATATATATATATATATATGTGTGTGTGTGTGTTGGTTATTAGCCTTTTTAACTGATGTAAAGAACTTCTCCCAATCTGTAAGGAGTCTTTGTTTGTGTAGTGGTTTATTTTGCTATGTTGGTTTATTTTTGGTTTTGTCTTCCTTGCAGTTGTACTTATGTCATTGAAGATGCCTATAAAACGGAGATGGAAAAGAGTTCTGCCAGTATTTTTCTCTATGTGTGTTTGATTTGTCTCTGAAACCAACAGAGGGAACCACTTTCTTATTACAACCTTTTATTGTCTTTCCATTCCCATGGTGACCAAAAGAAAATACATGTCGCATATCTGTGTGTCTTTTATTCTAAATAACATACTTTCTAGCTAGTCACAAATTTAACATAATCAAAATTCATGGGAGAGGTTCTCAAACAGGCAACAGGAATTGGATGAACTGAGAGGGAATCAGTCTGACTTTGTCACCGGTATTTATTTCATACTAGACTTAAGTGAAGCCCTTGAGGAAACCATTGTCCTCAAACTCTTCAAAACAAAATGATACTGAAGAGTCTTGTCATCTGTAAAATGTTCATGGTTGCTTCCAAGTGGACACACATAAAAGCATCTTTTAACAGTGGCATAGGATGAGGAGGGTAAAGAAAAGAATAAATTAGATTAAGGAAGATGAATAGTAGCTTTTAAAATGTTTTGTTCTTTCCAGTTGAGTTCTGAGAATGTCCATTATGTAAGCAGAGTGTATGAGGAATGAATCCAACTAGGAACAATAGTAACAGAGAAAGAAAAGATCACAAAATAACAGGCAAGGTGAACACAAGTGTGTAAAGGCTGAGACCACAGCACTCTTAACAAGTATACCTTGCTAGAATTTTTAAAGAAAGCCACATAAGAAGGAACGGAAAATGAGCATAAAAGGTCTAAGTCGTCTTCTGGGGGGTGGGGTTGAGGGATAGGAGGAGGAGGAGGAGGAGCAGTGATCTGTCTTCAACTGGTGACATTGTAAGGCGTGATTAGGAGAGAGCATTCAATATTGTCTCCTGTATCAACTACTTCTAAACAGCGTTCTGACTGCACTTTGACTGAAGCTGATTAAGAAAACCAGGTGCTGTGATGAATAGATTTCCACTGCCCTGATCTAGCCAATGTTACACATTAACTATGTCAAGTATAACAAAAAGTGTTGTCCCATGTGACAGTTAAATCTCATAACCCTAAATGGTTTCTAGCTGTGGCTTAGTACAGACAACGATAACTTTATTACTGACTTAAAAGCCTTTGTCCACATACACAGGCACACACGGGCATGTACACACACACACACACACACACACACACACACACACACACACTCACTCTTAAGAGTAGGAAAGTTAGGAAAAAAAAAAAACAGAGAAGTCTTCACCTTAGCTGATTACTTCTTCTTAAATGATAGAAATTTTCTTTTAGGAAATATTTTATGAGGTAGTACCCACTTAACTATTTATCAAATGATAAAATACTCACTGGACTGAAAGCAATGCTGCTTTGGTGGTGGCGGTGATGAAAAAGCACAAAGGTGCTATTTCTGTTTTGCTACTAGAGAAAGTTTTAAGAGAGAGCAACTGCATTGAAACAAAAGAAATAAACATCAAATGCAACATAACTGTGTTCTGCAGAACTGGAAGTGTGATGTCATACAATGGCTTATGGGATCTTTCTTTCCAAAATGGTTTCTTTTTTTTTTTAATCTCATTATATTTATTTATTTATTGGCTAGAGATAGCCAGAAATTGAGAGGAAGGGGGGGGGGAAGAGAGACAGAGAGACACCTGCAACACTACTTTACCACTTGAGAAGTTTTCCCCCTGAAACAAAACTGGGGGGGGGGCAGGGGCTTCAACCTGGATCCTTGCGCACTGTGATCTGTGTGTGCGCTCAACCAGGTGCTCCACCACTAGGCCCCCCAAGTGTTTTTTATATATTTCCCTTTTATTGCCCTTTTTTTTTTATTGTTGTTGTAGGTATTATTGTTGTAGTTGATATCATCGTTGTCAAATAGGACAGAGAAAAATGGAAAGAGGAGGGGAAGACAGAGAGGGGGAGAGAAAGACAGACACCTGCAGACCTGCTTCACCACCTGCGAAGTGACTCCCCTGCAGGTGGGGAGCCTGGGGCTGGAACCTGGATTCTTACGTTGGTCCTTGGCTTTGCGCCACCTGTGCTTAACCCATCTGCGCTACCGCCTGACTCCCCCAAAATTGCTTTGTACTTCAAGTTAACCAGCATCTGCTGCTTCATGATTTCCTTTTAGTTCAAGAGCTCCTCCTCCTCCTCTCTCTCTCACTCTCTCTCCCCCCCCCCTCGCCCTCTCTCCTTTTCTCTCTCTCTCTCCATCTCTCTCTCCTTCTCCCTCTCCTTCGCTCCTCCTCCTCTCTGCCTCACCCCACCCCAGTGTCCCTATCATTAGCAAATAATCAGAAGCTCCAGTGGCCCAATCGGTCACTTATCAGCAAATAATCGATTCACTTAATTTAGTACAAGGCTCGGGCTGTAGCGCAGTGGGTTAAGTGCACATGGCCCAAGGCGCAAGGACCAGAGTAAGGATCCTAGTTGGAGCCCCGGGCTCCCCACCTGCGGGAGGATCTTTTCACAAGGAGCGGTGAAGCAGGTCTGCAGGTGTCTGTCTTTCTCTCCCCCTCTCTGTCTTCCTGTCCTCTCTCCATTTCTCTCTGTCTATCCAACAACAGCAATAACAACAATAATAATAACCACAACGATTAAACAACAAGGGCAACAGAAGGGAAAAACACAGCCTCCAGGAGCGGTGAATTCCTGGTGCAGGCACCAAGCCCCAGCGATAACCCTGGAGGCAATAAATACATAGATAAATACATAAATAAATGAATAAAGTACTAAGCACAAGGATCTGGGTTCGAGCCCCCGCTTCACACCTGCAGCTTCACAAGCAGCAAAGCAAGTCTGCAGGTGTCTTTCTCTCCCTCTCTACCCCTCACCTCTCAATCTCTGTCTATTCAATGAGAGAGAGAGAAAGAGGGAGACTGAACACCAAGAGCAGTGGACCTGTAGTGCTGGCACCTAACCTCAGCAATAACCCTCGAGGCAAAACTAAATAAATAAATGTAAAGAAATTAAAATCACAAAATAATACCAGATGCTAGGTAGAAAATGAAACATTCAAACAAAAAGTGTAAGCAGCCATATTGACATCTGGACATGGTAGTTGGCAGTGAGATAATTTCTACAAGAAGAAACATCTGGAAAGTTAAGAGTCAGAAATTATATTTGTGGAGAAAGTAGAGACTGAGTTTACTTGGACTAATTACCACACAAAGAATGCCCTTGTGGGAATTGTGGAGTAGAATTGACGGAACCTCCTGGCAGACTGCCAAGCATTTTATAGGTGAAAATCTTCGAATCTCCTCTACTGTAATTTGTTCCATTTTCCTTACATGTTCTTGTGATCCCCTATATTTTAGTTAAAGTAACCAGAAATTATGTGACTTTGAAAGTGGATTTGCTTGCTGTATCTTGTGAAAAAAATTTTTTTTTTCACAAAAAAAAATGCAATAAGTCAGTTTACCTCACATCACTTAAAATTCTACAAGCTTTTATCCTGAAAACTCAGAAAGTTAAACTCTGCCAGCTGAAAAGTTCATTTCCAATTATGTTTCCTTCCTGTAATGACTTTAATCAATCCACCTAGGTCTTACTTTCACCCATTTATATGCACTATAAACAAACACTAATGAAAAAATAAAGATATATGGGATGGTACTACCCTACGAAATCCTGTGAGTCCAGAGTCCATTTAGATAAGGCCTCTCTGAGCCATATTGTGTGCTTGCTTTCTCAAGAGAGAAAACTGATTTCATGCCAGCAGATGGTTCATGGATCAATTTAGAGAAGGGAAATAGCACAGAAACACATTTTCCAGAGTAAGACTGCTAAAAAGTTTCAGCCATTAATTTTCTGTCAAGAGCACTAATGTGCTAAACCAGCCAAACTTGATCAGATGACATTCAGATCAGGAAATAAGGTGTGTGGTGAGCTATATAAAGTGTACACTGCTTTTGAGAGAAAGCTTACTTACCTCGTGGTGGGTCTACTGTACTAACACAAATCCTGTTATCTGTATCTTTATCACACTGTATCTTAACAATAACAGTTTATCTGTCCCCTGTCAAGGACCCATGGAAGGATCCAAGTTCAAGGGCAACAAAAGGGAAAATAAATTTAAAAAAAATAATAAAAAAAAAACTAGAAAGAAGGTGACAGATTTTTGCTGGCTGTTGTTTAAATAAATGTAATCTTTCTTGGGATGTAATTCATATGTCATCAAGTTACTGTTTTTCAATGTACAATTCATTGTTTTAGTGCAATTGCAGAACTGTGCCGCTATCATGATGATCTAGTATTGAAATATATTCATCAACTCCTAAGAAAAACTCAAACTCATTAGCATTCTGTCTCCTCCGTTCTCTTCCTTATCCACCCCAACCCCTTGGAACTGTCTACTTTCTTTCTCCACAGCCTTGACTATTCTCAACATTTTATTTCAATAGAGACATATACTATGCAGTCTTCCTTGACTGACTTCATAAACTTGTTATAAAATGTCAATGTTTGTCAATGTTGTGACATGTATCAGTATTCATTCCTTTTTTTATTATTATTTTTTCATTTCATAAAATACCATCCAGTGTTTATTTGCCAGTTGAAAGATAGTTGGGTACTTTCCACTTTTGATTATAATGAATTGTGTTAGTATGAATATTCATTGTATGTTTTTTTTCTGCACATATTATTGTAATCATCTTGGATAGATAACTGGGAGTGTAATTGCTCGGTCATATGCTAAATCTGTGTTAAATTTTTTAAAGAACTAGTCAGCCCTCTCCTAATCCATGTCTGTTTTATAATAGTTTCTCCATAATCTTTCTAGTAACTAATAGTATTTAATTTTTGAACTATAGCAATCTTGATCTGTATAAAGTAGTATCTTGTTGTGTTGAAGTTTGCATTATCCTGAGGATTAGAGAATCTGTTCATAAGATTTTTTTCTCTATATATTTTTCATTGAGAATAATCTACTAAAGGACCAGGTGGTGTCACACCTGGTTAAGTGGACACACTACAAGAATAATTTACTCAAATTCTTTGCATATTGTCGAATTATTTCATTACCATTGAGTTGGAAATAATATGCATTGACAGCATATTTATACTGCAGATTCAAAGACTCTCTTTACTATTTTTAATAGCATATGTGTGCTAGCAATAGTTTCTCTTCTTCTAGCGTTTGCCCTTCTTCCATAGCCAGTCAACAGCGTCAGGTTGAGCCTGATGTAAAGTTTCGAGACCTCCTTTGAATCTGGAGAGGTGGCAGTCGTTGACTATGTGGGTCATAGTCTGTCTGTAGCCACAGGGGCAGTTCGGGTCATCTCTGGCTCCCCAGCGGTGGAACATAGCGGCGCACCGGCCATGGCCTGTTCAATAGCGATTGAGGAGGGCCCAGTCATAATGTGCTAGGTCAAAGCCGGGTTGACGCTTGCAGGGGTCTATGATGAGGTATTTGTTCTTTACCTCAGCTGACTGCCAGCTCTGTTTCCAAGAGTCTGGAACAGAGAAGTTCAGTGTAGGCATAGGGGACCAGAATGGATGACGAGACGTCAAGCATTGGACAGGGTGGGCAAAGATATCCGCGTATATTGGCAGGTCTGGTCGAGCATATATGTGGGAAATGAACTTAGATGATGCCGCATCCCGACAAATATCTGGCGGGGCGATGTTGCTAAGAACTGGCAGCCATGGAACCGGGGTGGAACGGATGGTTCCAGAAATTACCCTCATGGAGGAATATAATTTGGAATCGACCAAGTGGACATGGAGGCTATGGAACCATCCTGGGGCACAGTATTCTGCAGTGGAATAGCATAATGCCAGAGATGATGATCGTAGTGTGGAAGCGCTCGCGCCCCATGAGGAGCTGGCCAGTCTTGCAATGATGTGATTCCTCGCGCCCACCTTTGCTGCAGTTTTTATGAGATGTTCGTGAAATGACAGGGTGCGATCGAGAGTAACGCCAAGATAGGCTGGCTGGGCTTCATGCCGGATTCTCGTATCGCCAAGCTGCACATTAAGCTCACGCAAGGCCGAGGCATGGTGTAGATAGAAAACATGATACCGTTTTTGCAGTGCTAAGGATTAGTCGCCATTTTTTACAGTAATCAGATATCAGAGACATGTCTTTCATGAGTGTTTCCTCGAGGATGTCGAACTTGGATGCCTGAGTTGCACAGTTTCTCTGATTTCGTATATCTATTTTTGCTGAATATACAATTCTTGGTTGGTGGACTTTTCTTCCTTCATCAATTTGAATATGTTATTTGATGGATATTGTGGGTTCCATGGTTTCTATTGGACTATTGGAAAAACCTGGATCTATTTCCCCTGTGCTTTTCTATGCAAAAATGGCTCACAACTTTTCCAATAACGCAATAGGTGAAAAGCTGATCTTCAATTTTAACTAATGATCAGTTTTACATATCAACTCACTTGCTTCTTGCTGCTTTCAATATCAACTCTCTGTGTTCAGTCACACTGTGATGTATAAACGATGATCTCTTGGGCTCTATTTGAGTTGCATTGGCCTCTTTTACAATATCAGATTAATTTTTAAATCAGATTTGGGAATTTTTATCCAATATTTCTTCAAGTATACATTCTTGCTTTAGGTATATTTTTCACTTGCTCATCTACTTTTGGGAACTTTTTTTTTTTTAGAGAACAACTCATTTAATTTCTTCCATAATGTGTATCTGGATAGACACAAAGATTCTGATGGCATTGAAGCAGGAATCTGGTTCATATTCTGCAGCATACAGTAGTTAGGGTCTATGGATTCAACAGGAGAGGAATGGATCTCTTATAACCTGCATCTACCATTTAAGTACAGGGAAAAAATAGTCATGAGCTATACAGAAATATTGTTATTGTTGTTGTTAATTGGGGGTTAGTGGTTTACAGTATAGTCTAGCCAGATAGGTTTTTTAAAAGAAATTTTTATTTATAAAATGGAAATATTGACAAGACCATAGCATAAGATGGGTACATTTCCACACAATTCCCACCACCAGAATTCCATATCCTTATTCCAGTCCTCCCTTGATAGCTTTCCTATTCTTTATTCCTCTTGGAGTATGGACCCAGGATCATTGTGGGGTGCAGAAGGTGGAAGGTCTGGCTTCTGTAATTGCTTCCCCATGAAATGTGGGTGTTGGCAGGTTGGTCCATACTCCCAGTCTGTCTCTCTTTCCCTGGTGGGCAGGGCTCTGGGGAGGTGGGGCTCCAAGACACATGGTGGTATCTTAGAGCACACATCTGGTGCTTTATTACTTTTGGAGACATCATAAGACTTTCCAAGCCATGGTTCATTTTTACTTTCTGTCCGTGAGACTTCATTATCCCAATAACTAGGATTAATGTTCAGAGATTTTTTTTTCTCTGCAATTTCATATATTCTGTGGATTTGCCATTGTTGGTTTGCCATTGTAGTCACTGTATGTACTTTTATAGTCTATATAATAATATCAATTATTACTATATAATAATATCAATTATAGTCTATATAATAATATCAATTATTATATAGAGTTTTTGTTACAAAATTCTTATATTTTCTCTTAATCCTCGGATCTAGTGTCCTTTAGTCATCTGAATATAATTATAGTAGCTTATTTAATTTTTGTCTAGTACATTACATTCTAGACTTCCTTGGGGTCACTTTCTATTGCCAACTTTCTTTTTCTTGCATAATGTTTCCCTTTTCTCCACATGTATCAAAATTGCTTAAATTAGGATAAACATTTAAAAATAATTGTGACAACTTCTGTAAAGAAAGTGATGTTTGTACGAAAGGAACTTCTAGATTAAGTAAAGATTCTGGGAATGAATGCTTTCAGGAATCTGCCAAGAGTTTCAATTGATGGTAATTCTAGTATACATGACTCCCCCCCCCCCCCCATTTCCATTGACTGGAAGTTTGTAAGCGTTTATGACTATATGATATTGAGACTGTTTTTGTTTCTTCTTAGTTTTCAAATGCCATACATTTCATTAAAAAATAAATTTGTTTATTAATGAGGAAGAAAGAGCAAAAGAAAAAAGAAAGACACAGAGATAAAGTCAGAGCACCACTCTGGCATGTGTGGTTCCAGGAATCGATCTTTGACCCTTTGATACTTGGCAACTTCATTGCTCTACCTGCCTGCCCAACTCCTGACCAGCAAGCTTGTTGGTTTTTATTCATCTGTGAAACTTGAGAAAAAAAGGGGCTTGAACTATGGTAATCTAAAATATCACAAAGCTCCTAGTTCTTACCAGGATTCAACCAATTTTCTTGAACAAACAACCTTTAAAGAGCTATAATCCTCTGGTCAACATCTGGAGTGTTGAAAATGTTGGTTTTGAAATTTGCTTTTTGCCAGTCTCCCTCTCATTTTATGAAGTGGATTTTCAAAGGTCTTTATATTGCTTCTGCAAGTCTGAACATAAAATAGTAAAATATTATCACTGGGCACCCACTGAGCCACCAATTAATAATGTGGCCCCTAACTATTAATACTGCCTTTATATCTTCACTTGTGTTGTTTACAAATTAAAGGTAAAATACTATGATCTCTATGGCTCATTCAGATCTTAACAGCGATAAATCCTTTCTCAGAGACTATAGGGCATTGACAAGAATGACCTTTTAAAAAAGTATTTGATTTAAATCTTATGATGTCTAGGCTGGTTTTCCAGCTCCCACTGTATTGTGACTTACAAGATTCATGTTAAGTCTTTGGTTTTCTTTAATCAGAAAAAAGTCTTAAATTCTCTATAGCATTTTGCTTATGTATTCAACATGTATTATCCTGCTATTAGGAGAAGCAATTTTTTTCTAAAAATTATCATTCCATTTTGATTGAGGGTATCAGATCAAATGCATACTTTTATTAAATGCACTTGGTGTTCAGTATAGATAGCAGTTGTATAAGTCTTAAACTATAAGCTAAAAGTATTTTCTGAATCTTTTTTAATTTTAGTTCCAAAGCTCCTAAGAAAAACTTCTCTAAGTGTTGGGAGACATTTTAGCCTTTATACATTAGTTTAGCATCTAAATAGTTCAGAAAGGATAAAGGATCTTGAGATTTTGTTCTGAGGAACAAATGCCACCCTGCTACTGTAGAATTATTTTCCAGGTGGGCTAGTTATGGATACATACAGATTAGCACAATTTAACTTACAGATTTACTCAGGTGCAGATGTTTCAGGAAAATGAGAAATCATATAATTATGTTTTCATCCAGAGTTAAAGTCATTCTAAATAGCATTTGGTGATTACTTAACAACAATAGTAATACTACACCACAAATATAACTTAACAAACTTCCTTTTTTTCAGGAATTTTAAATTTTATTTGGGAAAATTGAGAACATTCACATGTTAGGATATGAGAAAGAGACAGAGAAATGGAGTTAACACTCACATGATATCTGGACAGAAAGAGAGAGAAAGCCACGCCCACAAGTCTAGCTTTTAATACCCAAGCCCTGCCTCCACCTTTCCAAGATACACATGTCACCACACCCATTTTCTGGGTGGTCCCCATCAGGTACCTCCTGTCCCTCAACATTCCCCCCCTGTAGGAGTATGGACCCAAAATTCTTTTTTGGGATGTTGAAGGATGGAGTTTTGCGCTTCTGTAACTGTTTTTTGCTGACACGGGGGCAGTTGTCTGGTGAGCCCATACTCCTAGACACACCTGTTCTGTACCTAATATTTTCCTAGTAGGGTGGGGCTCTGGAGAGATGAGGTTTCTGGACACTTCACCATGTGGTCATCTGTGCAGGGAGTTCAAGGGTGGGGTGGTGGCTGCATCTGGGACTTGATGGATGATGATATCTAGACAGAACGAGTCAAACTTTCTTTTTAATGTGGCATGGAAACCTTTGTATGAATGCTTTTACTAACGCCTTGGCAGATTTTTTTTTTTTATTCAGAGAGAGAGGAAGGAGGCATACCACAGGATCGAAATTTCCCAGACTGTAAGACTCCGGGAGAGTTCAAACATGGGCTGTGTACATATGTAACTGGCCAGCTATTTCTTTGGCCACCTTAACAGAGATAGAGATTTTTACCCACACATCATCAAAATTAAAAATTGTTTACACATTTATTCATAAATATATTTTAGCTCTAAAGGTCAGTCTTTGTTTTTAATTGCTACCAGGGGTTATTACTGGGTCTCAGTGATGTCACTAAGAATCCACCACTCCCAGGGGCCATATTTTTCCTTTTTATTTTCCCCCACTCTATTTTTATTTAATAGGATACAAATAAATTGAGAGGGGAGAGAGAGGGAGAGAGAAAGATACCTGCAGAGCTGTTTCACTACTCATGAAGCACACCTCCCACCTCCAGCTGCAGGTGGAGAGCTGGGGTTAGAACCCAGGTCAATGTATATGGTGTTGTGTGTGTTCAACTGGTGTGGCACTTCCTGGCTTCATCAAAGATCAATCTTTACAGATACTATTTTAGAGAAATGCATTCAGTAAGCACTTTACTATTATTATTATTTTAATCATTAGTCATGCACCAAACACTAGATTAAGAAATGAGAATATCAAGTGAAATTAAGTGTGGTGCTCTCCCTCAGCCCACCAGAAAAAAACAAAAAGAAAAACAAAAACAAGAGATAGTAATAATTGCTAGCTGCAGATGGATTCCAGAATGAATGCCAGGACCATATCTACTTGGAATAGCCATTGTCAGTTTCACTATGCAGAAACCAAATACATATTAGTATTTATTCTTTGAATCTAACAAGTCTTCACACCACTTACAGGCGTTATTATGAGTTTTAGGTTAATGCCACACCAATGTCAGAACAAGTTAAGCCTCAAGGTAGATCTTGCAGAGAGTACAATCTAAGTATTCTGTGATGGACCTTTGGCAGGTGATGGGGATCAGACATGGAGAGGGACCTGGGAGAATATGTCCAGAAAAGTACAGTAAGGATTAACATTTCTTAGAGGAGACAGGTGGAGGAATAGACCTTGAGGGAGGTCACGAGTGAGCTGAGTAGAAGCTAACTGCCAAGTGAGTATTGGGAAGGGTCAGTATTTATGCCTCTAATCTTCTGGGCTACACTCTTTGGGGGTTGCTCAAGAAAGTTACTTCTGACTGCCTTACTTTAACACTTTATCCATGGATAAAGGAGTGGAAGAATGGATTGGGCCTAGAAAGAAAAGTTGGTGATTATGTACAAATGTAATGCCACACCATTCCCACCACCAGAGTTCTGAATCCCAAGTCCCTCCATTGCAAACCACCATAGTTCTCCCAAGGTGGCAGATATGGGCTGTCATCTCTACAATTATCTGTATAACAAACAAACAAACCATGTGATTTTCTAAATTGAATCGCTAATAAAAATTAAAAATAATAAAAATTTTAAAAAAGAGAAATGAGTCTATCAAAATTCTTTATTGGTGGTAGTGCACAGCTTAGGTTGGAGATAGGAAGATGGGAAACTCTTTTTTTGTTTGTTTATTTGTTTGTTTAACATTGTATTTTGATGTGAGAGAGAAAGAGAGACAGAGAAAAGAGATTGAGAAGAGAAATACTGTTCAGCTCTGGTTTATAGTAGTTCTACACCATATGGCATGGAAGTCTTTGCATAAATGTTACACTAACTCTTGACTGGGAAACTTTATTACCTAAGTTCTGCATCAAGGTAGGTTGAAACTAGGATTTCAAACTTGTCATTTTCATCTTCTTTGCTTGGCTTGTGCTGTTTATGTCCCCAGCCAGGCAAAAGCCACCATTATGAATGTGTGAAACTGCATTGCATATGTAACTAAATAAGAGGAGAACAGGATCTTGGCAGAAAGGGAAAGGATGTCAGATTCTACTGAGCTAAATCAGGTTAGGAAATTCAAGTTGATCAATCTTGTTCTAGTGCAGCCCAAATTATCTCATTATTGTACATTATGGGAAAAGAAGAAAGCAGCATGCATTTCAACACTTTCCTCATTACATCTTTCAAAGCTGAAACCACTGCAATTTAAAATGCTAAGTATTCTTTCCATTACTTCTGTATGTAGCTTGAAGACCTCATAGTCAATATCAGAATGCTTTCTTTCTCTATCTCCCCACCCCTTCTCTTTCCTCCCTCCTCCTCACACCACACAACCAGATTGATAAGAATAGTGAATCTTCTTTCTTGAACCTTCTATCAAAATAGAAAGAAAATGGCATCATCTGAATGGAAACTATGGAATTTTCAAGTGTTTCAAGAACTCACTTCAAGACAATTCTTAGCTAAGCTACTGAATGATCACCCAAGAAAGAACTTGGCGATGAAAAGGTGAAATTTATGTCTCCTTTGAGCAATGCTCATGATTGAGGAAAGAAAACTCATTTAAAAAATGTGCTGAGAATTACATTTTAATAATGTTAGTAAGCAGAACAAATTCTTTAATAATCAGGAACCTAAAGGCAAGAGTATAGCAGATAAGATTTGAGGTCTTCCTGTTCAAAGGAGCTAGGAAGTCTGTATTAGGTATATTCCAGTTTTACCAACAAAAAGACTGCTGAAGAGAGGAGAGGACTCCTCTAAGTCTCACCAAATGCAACTATGAGTCTCCACTGCTACTGCCCTCAGAGGCTGAAACAGCAGGGAGGAGACCCTGTGGTGACACCTGGAAACTCAGAACTGGTCTGGAAATTCAGTAGAAGAGCTAAACCTCAATGGCCAAGCAGTTGGGCTATATAGTGGGAGCCTTTCCATATTGTTCTCCTGATGATAACACAGTGAATAATTGCCTCTGGACCTACAGAATATCAATGGGACCTGTTTAGAAACTCGCATGGCCCAGCAGTGCTGCCCAGCCTGGCATAGAAGCTGAATTGAGCTTGGAGCTTTGGTTCCTTGGGGTGTGAGAGACTCTTTGCATAACCACTGTGCTATCTCTCCCCCACCCTGCTTTATCTATTGGTCAGGAGTGAGTGATTAAGTTAAGAAGCCTACTTACAATCTAAAAGCCCTCAGGTTCCCATAGCCTACAGGGAAGAAAAAGAACAAAAGAGGTTTTTAACAGTCTCTGTACTCCAACTCAGGGATTAAAATAATACTGAAACAACTGTTAATTTCCACAACTGTGGACTCTTTAAGTACCTTACTTAGAAACAAGTCAATCCAGGCAAAAGTGGTCAGTAATTTGAAAAGTACTGAGAGAGGGACCTCATAACATACTATATAGAATGGTTAAACCAATAAGAAGAAATATTGGAGAAATAAACCAGGACAAGAGTTCAGCTAAAATCCCCCCCAAGGTTGAACCACAAGATGGTGAGGTCAACAACCAAACTTTTGCTAAGGAAATAGTCACAGGAGTGAGTAAAGTGTTTGAAAGAATTGCCATCAGAAATGCAGAAACAACAAATGAGACTCTGGAAGAAAACACTAATTATCTCAAGTTTATTAGAGAGCTGAAAGCTGAAATAGCTGCTCTAAGAACACAACTAGCTGAACAAGCTAAAACAGTATCAGAACAGGGTAACAAAATAGATGAACTACAGAAAACAGGACAGGGAAGAGAGGCTGAAGACAGAATTGGCAAGATCAAGGATGAATTAGAGACAACTAAAAAAGAAGTAAGAGATCTCAAAAAGAGATCAAGATATACTGAAAACAACAGAGGTCTATGGGATGACTTCAAAAGAAACAATATATGCATTATTGGCTTACCAGAGGAAGAAAGAGAGGGAGGGGAAGAAAGCATTCTTCAGGAATAATAGCTGAGAACTTCTCTAGTCTAGACAACACAAAAGACATAAAAGTTCAAGAAGCCCAGAGGGTCTCACACAGAATTAACCCAGACTTAAAGACACCAAGGCATATCATATTTAGAATGGAAAACAATAAGGATAAAGAAAGCATCCTGAAGGCTGCAAGAGAAAAACAAAGAGTCACCTACAGAGGAAAACCCATAAGATTAGCAGCAGACTTCTCCAAACACTATTGGCCAGAAGAGAATGACAAGATATCTATTGAGTAATCAATGAGAAAGACTTTCAACCAAGACTATTGTATCCTGCTAGACTGTCATTCAGACTAGATGGAAGCATCAAAGCCTTCTCAGACAAGCAACAGTTGAAAGAATCAACTATCACCAAGCCTGCTCTGAAAGAAGTTCTGAAAGGTCTTCTATAAACAGTCAGACCACCATAAATATGCCATATATCAGAGCACTCTAAAACTCTACAGGAATGGCTTTAAAGTGTCTTCAGTCTTTGATATCAATAAATGTTAATGACCTAAATTCACCTATTAAAAGGCACAGAGTAGAAAGATGGATCAGAAAACACAACCCAATAATATGCTGTCTACAGGAAATACATCTAATTCAGCAAGACAAACACAGACTCAAAGTGAAAGGATGGAAAACTATCATAGAAGCCAGTGATCCACAAAAAAGGGGCAGGAACAGCTATTATCATATCTGACACAATAGACTTTAAAGTCAATAATTTTTAAAAAAAAAATAAGGGTGGACATTACTTAATGCTCAGAGGATCACTCAATCAAGAGGACTTAACCATTATTAACATCTATGCACCTAGTGAGAAGCCATCTAAATACAACAAACATCTACTGAAAGAGCTACAGCAATATATTAATAGCAACACAGTCATAGTAAGGAACTTCAACACCCCACTCTCTCAACTTGACAGATAATCCAGGCAGAAAATCAATAAAGACATGAGGGACCTAAATGAGGAAGTAGATAAACTAGAACTATTGGACATTTTCAGAGTCACTCACACCCAAGAAACTGGAATACATATCCTACTCAAATCTGGATGGGTCATTTTCAAGGATAGACCATATGTTAGGCCACAAAAACAGCATAAACAAATTCAAGAGCATTGAAAAATCATCCCAAGCATCTTCTCAGACCACAGTGGAATTAAAGTAATACTTAAAAATCAACAAAAGATTAGTAATAGTCCCAAAATGTGGAAGCTCAACAGTACACTACTTAACAACTACTGGATCAAAGAGGAAATAAAGGAAGAAAGCAAAATATTCTGAGAGTTCAGTGGAAATGAAGACACAAGCTATCAGAATATTTGGGACACATCTAAGGCAATACTGAGAGGGATGTTCATAGCCATACAAGTACACATTAGGAAGCAAGAATAACCTGAACTGGAACTGGCATATTGCACCAAAGTAAAAGATTCTGGGTGGGTGGTGGTGGGGAGAATACAGGTCCAAGAAGGATGACAGAGGATCTAGTGGAGGTTGGATTATTATATGGAAAACTGGGAAATGTTATGTATGCACAAACTATTGTATTTACTGTCGAATGTAATACATTAATTCCCCAATAAAGAAATTTAAAAAAGAAAAGAAAAAAGTAGCAGCAACAGATGCTGGAGAGTTTGTGCTGTCAAAGGATCCCTCCTGCACTGCTGGTGGGAATGTAAATTGGTCCAACCCCTGTCGAGAATAGTCTGGAAAACTCTCAGAAGGGTAGAAATGGACCTACCCTATGATCCTGCAGTTCCTCTCCTGGGGATATATCCTAAGGAACCCAACATACCCATCTAAAAAGATGTGTGTATACCTATGTCCTTAGCAGCTCAGTGTGTAATAGCCAAAATCTGGAAGCACCCCAGGTGTCCAACAATAGATGAGTGGCTGAGCAAGTTGTGGTATATATACACAATGGAATACTACACAGCTATTAAAAATGGTGACTTCACAGTTTTCAGCACATCTTGGATGGAGCTTGAAGATATCATGTTAAATGAAATAAGTCAGAAACAGAAGGATGAATATGAGATGATCTCAGTCTCAGGCAAAAGCTGAAAAGCAGTATCAGAAGAGAAAATACAAGTAAAACCTGAACTGGAGTTGGTGTATTGCACCAAAATAACTCTTGGGTGGGTGGGTGGGTGGTATAAGTAGAGATCCAAAAAGGATGACAAAGGACCTAGTGGTGTTGTGTTGTTTTATGGAAAACTGAGAAATGTTATGCATGTACAAACTATTGTATTTACTGTCATATGTAAAATATTAATTCCCCAATGAAGAAATAAAAAAAAAAGTAAGAGAGAGGAAGGAAGAGGGAAAGGTTGAGGAAAAGGTGAAGGGGAAAAGAGATGGAGACATATAAGTGTTTCCACTTTCCCACTTAAGTGTGCTGGTGACTATGATGTGAGAAAATCCCCAGTATATTTCATGTCCAAATTTTGATAACTGAAATTGATAGTAAATAAAATAAACAATAGGAAATATTTGCAGTTTAAAAAAAGATTTTATCATTGAGAAGGGGACAAGATGGTGGTGCACCCCATTAAGCACACAAATACACAAATCACCACATGCAGCGACCTGTTTTGGAGCTACTACTGAGCACCTGCAGGAGGGAATCTTCTGGTGTGGTGAAGCAGGTCTGAAGGTATATCTCTTTGTCTCTCCCTCTCTGTCTCCCTCTCCTTTCTAAGTATCACTCTGTCCTGTCAAATAAAATAGAAAGAAAGAAAAAAATGGCTGCCAGGAGCAGTAGATACATAGTGCTGGCACTGAGCCCCAGCGATAATTCTGGTGGCGATATATATTTAATTGAGGACTACAAGATGTCACACCTGATAGAACAGCACTTTGTTATGTTGGAGGTTTTGAGTCTGAACCTCTGTATCACATGAGGGTGTCATGGATCATACATGGAGAGTTCCATGGATGGTTGCAATGTGCTATGTTATCCTTCCTGACTGTGTCTGCCAATCCCTCTCTTTCTCTCTGAAATAATGAAAAGTGGCTATGTAGGCCACTCAAATGTGTTAATATGCATGTGTGAGGCCCTGTGCTTATCTCGTGGGATTATATGGGGGGGAGCAATCAGTATATGGTTAACTTATATCTCATAAGTCACTGAGGTAGAGTTCACGGTATGCACTGTAACTTCCTATAGCGTGACATAAGAAATATAATGAGTCCCTTACTACTTGGAAGTTGTTTCCAATCAGCACACTGCAAATGTTAATAATGGAATGATTTCTAGCTGTTTCTAGGTTCTGTATGAGAGAGAAATCATTTTGAGTTATGGAGAAAATAAATCGAACATATTGAAATAAAAAAAAAAAAAGAAATAGATTTGGGGCAGAAGAGTGTGTAGAACCCAAGATTTAGGAGGAGAAAGTACAAATCCCTTGACCCTTTCAATTCCCCTGAAGGTACAGACTATCCCTATTGTGCCTCTCAATATTCATACTTAAAAGTTAGAGATTAACCTCGAATAAAGAAAGACAAAGGCTGTCTTGATTGCTGGACTGGGGCTTTCAAAAATATGCCTGTTGCTATAGACCTTCACCCTAAGGTTTTCTTTAATAGCCCCAAATATTTCAACAGGGAAGGTAAAGCCCTTGAAGAGAATGGAATTTGGGCATTCTCCTTCCAACCTGCAAGGTGCAAACTCAGGGCAACCCTCACTGAGACTCACAGCCCAAACAGCCCAGCATGTGATAGGTCATGAGACTGGTAGGAAAAAACAACATCTACACAAGGTTTACTCCAGCTGGCAAGCTGTAAATCAGGAACATTTCCCTGTGCCTCAGTTCCAGGGTCATCCAGAGTGAACTTTCCTATGGTAGGTCCTGAGACTGTGGCTGGAAAAGTCTACCTCATTTCTCCTACACAAATTTCTCCCCACCCCACCCCACCCCACCCCCCAACCAACCGTTTCTGCATTTCTCAAGAAATACTGAGCTCTAAATAAAATCCAAACGATGCTTAGGAAGAACAAACTCTCTTTAAAATCCCACTTGCTGAAGAAAAACACCACCGGCATGGTATTATTTATCATGGTTTCCACCGCTGGTTGCATATCATAAAACGAAGTCTGTTTTGATAACGTATTATAAGGAGGAGGTAGAAACTTGAAGAAGGAAGCGATAAGAGTGATTGGAGGGCAAGGGGTTCCTCTGAAACTCAGATGAAACTCAGATAGGTTTTGATTTTGGAGAAGCATCTTCTGGGAAGATTGGATACAAAAAGGGAAGGTAGAAACAAGGTCATTGACAGGAAAAGTCTGTGGTGGCTCAAGGGTGGGGCGGACAGGGAGTGAGACCAGAGCAGTGAGAAGACAGACAGATAATGGAGGGCTACATGTACAGGGTCAAGTCTGAAAGGCAAATGGAAATCACTGGCAAGATCCGACCTGATCTGTGATGTAGAAGATTGTTTTCACAGCTTTGGAGAGAGAGAACTGGTTTCTTGGGCTAAAGTGGGAAGTGAGAGGTAGTGTTTGAGGCTATGGTGTTGGGTCAATCACCAGCATAAAACAACAGGAGGAAGGAAAAGTCACAGAGGTGGAGGGAATGTGTCTGAATCAAGATAATTTGGTGGGGTCAGCCAAATGATCTGGATACTACTTAGCATCTGCATAATAGCCTGGTGTATGGAATATACCACAACTTATTTAAACATTGGATGGGATACTTCAAAATCCAAGTCATCAGTGAGTAGTCTGAGATACCCATTTAAGTTTCTGTTCTCCAAATTACTGCCTTTTACATTTACACCTGTGAATATCCACTAGAAAAGGAATATTTGCTGTTGTAATGACTGATATTTTAGTCGTCAGAAAAAAATAAAGCACTATCTTGTAACACTCCATTTTAATTTTTAATATTCATAAGTTTATAATGTCTGTAGAGCATCAAATAAATATTAGCATGACTAAAGAATTGAATGCTATCATTTTGTAGATACTTGTCTTTAGATCTAAGTGGGATAGTACTGAAGAAATGTGTGAATATCTTCAGGAAGCAGAAGCCACTTGATAATTCACCTACTTTGACTTTAATTCCAACATAAATCCAGGAGAACAGGAATGATTTAAATATATCGATAAAAAAAACCTGCGGTTTTGTAATTCAGATCTCAACTAAAAATAAAAAGTTATATATCCAGGAAATTATTCAATAGGCAATTCATTTTTATTTTTATTATTAACTTTCATTGTATCCGTTACAATGTTAAAGTTTAGCCTGACTAGGCTGAATATTCCACATAACCTGGCAGATGCCCCATTTGGGGAAATTACTTACTATTATATAAAATCAGTTTGAAAGAGAAAGGAAAATAGCAGAAGACATTATTTATGTGCCAAAAATTCAAACATGTTGATCATGAATAGAAGCTTAAGACAGTATATACCACATACTTTTGAAAGGAAGCCTTAAAAGTATTGAACTCCAAATGAAAAAATAATATCAACTTATTTGCTGTTTAAGATGCACTCAGTTATCCCTTCTGCACTGAATTAAGGACTAAAAGGAAAGCTGTAGGGGCATTTTCAAAACACAATACACAGTCCTTCGTGTTCACAATGTATCTATCATCTAGTTGATGATACAAGGTCACACACTGATGTTTTTATGACTTGGTATATTCTGTTCCTATTTCTGCCTTTCTTTACCTTCTAGCTCACACAATTTACTGCTGTCCCCTCTGTGAAGCTTTTTTATATGCTTCCAGAAGAATGAATTATAACCCCTGCTATTTATTTATATTTGTTTGGAGGTACATTTTATGTGTCTCTGTAAGATCATGAAGCCCTTGGGGAAAATGATTACGTCTCAAGTGGTCAGTATAATGTTTGAAACACTGGGAATAATCCAATATGGAATATCAATAACCATAATACCATGCAAAACACTTTGATTTGCCCTAAAGATCTAGTGCAGACAAGAGATGCTTTAGGAATTTGCATTTCTTTTTTTCCTTAATATTTATTTATTGCCTCCAGGGTTATAGCCAGGGCTTGGTGCCTACATTACAAACAGCTGTTCCTATGGCCATTTTTAATTTATTTAATTAATTTTATTTTTTATTCATTTATTTTTTTGATAAGACAGAGAGGAATTGAGAGGGGAAAGGAAGATAGAGAGGGGGAGAGGAAGATAGACACCTGCAGACACCTTGTGATGCAACCCCCGCACCCTTGCAGGTAGGTAGCCAGAGGCTCCAACTGGGATCTTTGTGTGGGTCCTTGCACTTGGTACTATGTGCACTTAATCAGGTGTGCTACAGCCCAGGCCCCAGGAATTTGCATTTCAATACCAGAAGAATCCTACCCCCTAATTGCTGCCCCAGTGAGTCTAGTTCTCCAGGTAGAAATATAAACTATTGGGAGTCGGACGGTAGTGCAGCAGGTTAAGTGCACATGGCGCAAAGCGCAAGGGCCAGCATAAGGATCTCGGTTTGAATCACTGGCTCCCCAACTGCAGGAAAGTCATTTCACAGGTGGTGAAGCAAGTTTGCAGGTGTCTATCTTTCTCTCCCCCTCTCTGTTTTGCCCTCCTCTCTCCATTTCTCTCTATCCTATCTAACAATGACAACATCAATAACTACAATAATATAAAAGGGGCAACAAAATGGAAAATAAAAAATAAATAATTTTAAAACAAAAAAAAGAAATATAAACTATTGGCAAATCATTAACCTTCTGAGGTTTTAATTGACTCAAGGGTAAATCATATTACAAAAGGGTGGATGGGTTGGAGAAATTCTCAAGAGAATTTCAGCTCCATTCATCAACATTTCTCCATTTTAGTATATGACTTTTCAATATAGGTCTACTGCTGTTACTTGAGGATTTAACAGTCAAAATGGTAGTCTGCAGAACATGAAAGAATAAACTGGTATTTATCACTATTCCGATACACTCAACTTTTTTTTTTTTTTTACTTTTTAAAAAATTATTATCTTTACTTATTGGATAGAGACAGCCAGAAATGTAGAGGGGAGGTGGTGATAGAAAGAGAGAGACAGAGAGACAAAGAGACACCTCCAGCACTGTTCACTACTTGCAAAGCTTTTCCCCTGCAGGTAGGGACCTGGGGCTCAAACCCAGACCCTTGCACATTATAGCAGGTGTAACACCACTGGGCCGACATCAAATTCTTCACATGATGTTGCAGAAAGAGATTCCAGTGCTCTTTCCTTTTTTTTTTTTTTTTTTCTTTTTCTTTTTTGGAGAATCTATTTGAGTTCGTTGTTGCAAAATTTTACTGTTGACTTTAAGAAAGGAATAGAAGTATGGATAAAATCTAAAATCACAGCAAAGACAGGTTTTAAAAGTCAGCATCAGTAAGCTTGCAGAATATTGTTTCAGAGAGACTGCACTGAAAATACTTGAAAAATTAGATCCTAGTGTATGAATAGTGCATATGCAATCAGTTCTTCTGGTTTATGAATTCAGTCATCAAGAACCCCTGTGAATTAAGTATCAACATAGCAGGATAGATCTTCATTAATATTTTGCATCTTTCCCTTTCCATTTTCTCTGAAGAATTCAAGGAATTTCACTGGAGGTAAATCTTAAAGCCTGAAGTTACTGAGAATCATAATAAAAATCTATCAGAATAAGTAAATAAAATATATTAACAATGCTGAATCTTTTCCTCAGAGATTCTTGCCTATCAAATTAATATCAGTCCCATCTCCTCAATAATTAATTATGGAAATAGAAGAAGCATAAGCACTGATTTTCTTCCTGTCAATTTCTATAATATTTTGAAATCTCTGGCAACAGAAAAATGCATGTGCTGACCAATTAAATAGTTGAAGTGGCGGTAATATGATCAACTTTGGTAACATGTATTTATGTTTATAGTTCCTGTTATATGATTTGGTGTTCAAATATATCTTAAGATCGTGTAAGTGAGCACATTAAAATTAAGACATTGCTCTGAATATAAAAAGTCACAGGTAGAGAAAGATTTGGAGGTTACAGATAGAGAAAAATATTTCTAGCAGGTACTCAACAAATGTGTTCTGGATTGAAAATTGAATATATATACTCTCCTTTACATGCATGAGTCTAACAAGGGCTCCCAACAAGACCACTTCTCCAAATAAAAGGTATGTGAAGAATATGTAGCCATCTAACAAACTATTCCAAGCCATAATTTTCTTATAATGAACAAAAACTATTTTCAGAGTGGAATTGCTTCCTTTCTTTTCTTCCTTTGATAGGATGTAGGAGCTGTATTTTTAATCTTATTATCATTTTTTGGCATTTAAAATTATATTTGGGGGCTGGACAGTGATACAGCTGTTTAAGTGTACATGTTACAATGTGCAAGGACTTGGGTTCAATCCCCCAGTCCGTACCTGCAGGGGGAAAGCTTCCAGAGTACTGAAGCAGTACTGCAGGTCTCTCTCTCTCTCTCTCTCTCTCATGCTCTCTTGCTCCTCTCCCCTTCCTTCTTGAATTCTCTCTGTCTTTATCCAGTAAATACAAAATGCTTCTTTAAGTTTCCCTGACTCATAATTAAATGGGTAGATATATTTCAAGATGGAATGGACTTCACAAGAGGTGAAGTGGTGCTGCAGGTCTTCCTCTCACCTTTCTCCCTTTATCTTCCCCTTCCCTCTCGATTTCTGTCTCTATCCAGTAAATTAATAAACAATTATATTTTAAAAATGAAATAAACAACATGGCTGTATATGAGTTAGTCATGCCCTGAAGGAGATAAAAAAAAACTAGATGATCTCACAAATATGTTAAATATTAAAAACAAACAAGCAAAAATAATAAAACAAAGGAAAAAAGTCAAATACAAAACAGAGTTTGTCCAAAAGGGTTAGGCTGGATAAAGTGGGAGTAGATATGAGAGCGTTAAATGGACTATGGGCAAGGGTAATGGGCATCTTAGTGGCAGGTGTGACCTGGAAGCACACAGCCAGAAGAGAAGTGGCATTCACAGACTTGTAAACCAACATTATCTATATCAGTAAAAGTAAAACCCAAAGGATTTTGTTTTCTGGAGTAACTCTATCACCCCAAATACAGCATCTAGATATCAAAGTTGTTGCACACGTCTTTCTGCTTTCACACCGCAGTTCTAACTTCCTTGGAGAATGGGGTTAATCTGACTTCTGAGATGCATGTAGTTCTTCTGGTTTTGTTTTGTCTTGATTTGTTTTGTTTTTCTGACTGTTCCTCCTCACCATTCTGGCTTAAGAAATTCCAGGCTCCCTCCATTCCTTCACACAGAAACTATATCCCAATGCAGCCATTGATACAGTTGGGGACTTTAAAACTTTCAGCTTCCATGAGCTAAGCAGTGGTGCATCTGGTTAAGTGCTCACATGACAGTGTGAATCCAGGTTCAAGTCCCTGGTCCCTACCTGCAGGGGGGAAAGCTTCATGAGTGATGAAGCAGGGCTGCGGTTGGCTCTCTGTCTCTCTCCCCCTCTGTCTCCCCTTTCCTCCCAAAGTGGGTCATCCTCAGCTCTCCATCTCCCTGGCCACTGGTGGCAGAGACCTGGCAGCCCCTGAGGAACCCTGCTGATGAGGGTGAGTGCATGGAGAGGAATTCACGACCTCCTCCAGGAGAAGCTTCAGAGAGACAGCTCTTTTATTGGGGGGGGGGGGGATACAAGCAGGTCATATACCCAAGGGTTAGATAAAAGGTTGAGGTAATCATTAAGCCACACACACAATACAGGGTTAAGTCTTGACCTATCAGGTTTGTGTTCATTACTAGGAAGTTACCTATAATGTCTGGTCATGAGCTCACCATGCTCACCATGCATAGACAGGCTTCTCTCTAAAGGTGAATCACAAGCACCTCAGGTAATGGGGGAAAGGGGCTATTAAGCAAAACCAGAATATTTGTTGTGGGTTTCAGTTGGCGGTATGTGGAAACTTATGGCCTTTGTTCAAAGGAACGAGGAAATATGTGCAGGAAGGTTCAAGGCCTGGGAAAATCCATCCATCGTAAGGCCATGAGGCCAGGTGGGGACCTGTCTACCGCCCCTCCTATGAATAGATGGCTCAGAGTCGACCCTCTTAGACCCTCATGGAGATGATGGCCTGGATTTTCCAGACAGTGGGCTTTTCCCCATATCCCAGTGTCTCTCTGTTTATATCTAATATTGAATAAAATAAATTAAAAAATAAATTGCTGCTTCATGAAAAGGCTTGACTCAAGCACCCTCTAGTTTCTTCCCATCTCCCATGTGGACCTAGAGTTTTTGATGTTGGTTTATTTTTGTTCTCATAGTGACTTTGATTCTCTAGGCTGTCTTCCTAAGACCTATATGGAGAGATAGGGAACTGGGTGGTGATGCACCTGGTTGAGTGCACATGTTACAGTGCTCAAGGACCTGGGTACAAGACCCCAGTCCGCACCCACAGGGAGAAAGCTTTGCAAGTGGTGAAGCAGGGCTGCAGGTGTCTCTCTGTCTCTCTCCCTACCTCCCTTTCTCCTATCAATTTCTGGCTATCCCTATCCAATAAATTAATACAGACAATTAAAAAACTTTAAAAAATAAGATGAGATAGAAGGACAAATAGAGGGAGAAACACTAGACCTGAAGCTTTTCTCACTAGTACTCACGTGTCACATGTCAGGGCTTTGAATTGGGCTGTACACAACATGGAAAGTATGCTTCTAGGTGGGCCATCTTACCAAGTAGAAATATCTGAAGTCACAGTCACCTTCCACAGAATTTGACCTTCCATGATTCTCCTCTGAAATAGCTGTACACAAAACACAAGTGAATGGATATGCCTCTGTCCTCTGAACACTACCTACCAAGCAGGTGTTGGCATGAATTTGGTTTGGGGGATACCATTTGTTGCTTCTTGGTTAGTGGCATAAAGTGAGTCTGGCAAACAAAAGATATTTCACCCAGCCTATGTATTTTCTTCCAGGAGTTTATAAGAAGATCTTTGTACTTTTACTTTTATTCCTCATATATCCTCCTATACCGTGTCTCAACCTTCCTGCACATATTTCCTCATTCCTTTTTAGTAATAAATAGGAAACCAATCCAATTATCCTAAGTAATTTTATCTAGTAGGATTTAACATTGTAGTTCTGATGTATTTCAGGAGTCAACCCCTCCCTCCTCACACTGGAAAGGACTTCATTCTTTCTTGAAAGCAAAGGACAATCTAATTAGATGCCTGAAAAGTAGGTGAAATTGCCAAACTTAATGTCTCAGTGTTTCTTTTCTTGAGCAGTGACATGGAACGAGGCTGTCTGAGATTATGAATCCAATCCAGAGGGATCATTGATGCACCTATTGTGTGTTAAATACTATGTTATCCTGGAGACAAATCTATCAAATTTTATTAAAACTTAGTTGTCTCAAAGTCAGAATTTCCATCTCTTAATAGAAAAAGTGAGCTACAGTATGACATTTATTGTTTGAGGTGTAATTGCTAGCATATGCATTTAGATAAGTTACCTCTCAAAAACATATTACATATAAATATAGTACATACTTTTTTTCTCTATATTAAATTTAGCTGTGCTCATTCAACTTTTGTCTTCATTTAATTTGGTATTAGACCTTGTGAAAAGATGAGATTTTGGCCTTTGCTACAGGGTGAGTGGAACTGGAGGGAATCTTTCTAAATGAAATATTTTAGAAGGTAGAAGGATAAATACTGGATGATCTCATCTGGGATCTCATTGTAGATTACAGAGATACAAAGCCAGGCATGATAGGATCAAAGATTTTAAAAGTTCTTAGGCTCTTTAACTGCAGGATTGACCTCACCTAAGAGGACCAACGAAATGGGGATCTTTTTTTCCCCTTTTGTTGCCCTTGTTGTTTATTGTCATTGTTATTATTGTTGTTATTGCTGCTGTTGTTGGGTAGGACAGCAAGAAATCGAGAGAGAAGGGAAAGACAGGGGGAGAGAAAGATAGATACCTGCTGACCTGCTTCACCACCTGTGAATCGAACCCCCTGCAGGTGGGCAGCTGGAGCCTTGAACTGGGATGCTGATGCTGGTCAGTGCACTTTCCGCCATGTATGCTTAACCTGCTGCCCCACCGCCCAGCTCCGAAATGGGGATCTTAAGGGTGGAAGGGGTTTCATCTGACTTTGGTTTAAGGCTATTAGTACTTAGGTGGTAGGCATGCTTTAATAACATTTATCAGGAAAAGATTGAGATTTGTACCCTTATAACATACATACATGTAAACAAATGTGACCTCACTAAAAAATAAAAAGATGAAGAAGGGGTCAGCAAGAGAGTTCACATGGTAAAGAGCCTTAACTGCCACAGTAGTGATGGGTCCCATATTCGAGTGCACATTATACCACATAGGACTACTGTGACACTGGGGTGGCCTTCAGTGCTATGGTATGAACCCCTTTCTATCTATGTATATATCTCTCTCTCTCTTTCTGTCTAAAAATTTGGCCCAGAGTGGTGAAGCCCCAGCAGTGACCAAAAAAGAAAAGAAAAAGAAAGTTGGGAAACTAAAATATGAAATCAAAAGTTAAGCAGAAAGAGCCCAAACAACATTCTCATCAGTTAAAGTCCATGTGGGCATCTGACATTAATCGACATCCCAGGGCACGCTTATTAAACCTGATAAAACTCGACCAAACTTCTTGTCATCCTGCTCACCAGGGTATCATGGAAGTCTGTCAAATGCTTTCTTGAAACATAGACTCGCTATGTCTATGGCCCAAGTGAGGCCCATAAAGAAAATTTAGGGCACTTAAAAAGTTGCTATGAATCTGTAATCCCATTATTTCTCCTTATCCCTGGTAAAATATCTGCTATCCATCTTCTCTCAAGTCATATTAGAGAGCTTAGTAATGGATAAGGGATATCCAGGGCCACGTTTCCTTCTCCCTAAGAGTCTCTGGGTGGAGATTGTCATGAATATATTTCTTTTTTTTCTTTTGTCGTGTCTGTGCCCTTGTGTGATAGTCTATTTGCATGACAGAACACTGAGGGGGTCTTTTTTGCTCTTTGCAATTTAGAGTTTTCTCATGAAACTGGGAATCATTTTGATGGGTGTCCACTGGCCATGATTATATCTGACCTTTTCTTGTGTTTCTGTTTGTATGCCACTCAACGTTAAATAGGAACATGCCTGGCTAGTCTCCTAAGAAATGGTTTCTTTCCTATTCCAGTACCTGGAAATAAAATATAACTGTGTTCAGTGTGACTGGGTGATTTACTTTGCATATTGTTTTATGTCAACTATAGAACTCTTCAGGAGATACAAGAGTATAACAATACGCAGTGCATAATGTTTCAATCCTGGGACCTTAAAACTAGAGGAAAAAAAAATCATAACTTTTCCTTAATATAATCTACTATAATTTCTTATAAAAATATTTCAGTGACAAAACCCTGCATAAGGATCCCCCTGATTTCTGAGTAAACATTAAAAGATTCCTAGATATTTTAGTGTTAAAAGATTACTTTACTTGTCTTTCTAGAGTTAATAGTCTGTCTAATAATCAAAACTTTTCTTACTAAAATTAGATTCAACTCAGAAAAAAATCAGGAAACTATCTTTTTGAGGAGTAAATTGTGACAGCTTGACTACTTGGAATAAACTTATTTATTTGCTTTTTTTTTTGTCTCCAGGGTTTTCACTGAGACTCAGTACCAATAGTACAAATCCAGTGCTCCTGAATGCCATTTTTTCACATTTTTAGTTGGATAGGATAGAGAGAAATGGAGAGGGGAGGGAAAGGTAGAGAGGGAAAGAGAGACACCTGTAGAACTGCTTCACTGCTTGTGAAGCAGCCTCCCTGCAAGTGGGGAGCTGGGGGTTTGAACTGAGATCCTCTTGTGGGTCTTTGCACTTTGTAATGCACTTAACCCGGGTGCGCTACTGCCCAGCCTCCTGGAATGTAATTATTTCTTCTTGTCCTTTGCTCAAAAAATATTTTGCATCAGTGCTGCTTCATCAAATCATGTTACTGTGTGTATTTTTGAAAACTATTGGTGAAAAAGACAAATTACCTCACTGTTAAAAAAAAAAGTTTTCGGGGCCAGGTGGTGACGCACCTGGTAGAGCGCATGTATTACAATGTGCAAGGACCCAGGTTCAAGCCCCCGGTCCCCACCTGCAGGGGGAAAGCTTTATGAGTGGTGAAGCAGGTGTCTCTTCTGTCTCTCTTCCTCTCTATCACTCCCTCTCCTTCTTGATTTCTGGCTGTCTCAATCCAATAAATATAATAATAAATAAAATAAATAAACAAATGGATTTTCAAAATAAACTCAATTCTGCATCAAGTACCAATATTACAAAGAAAAAAAAAGAGATAGACATCTATGCATCAAGTGTAATGAAATGATAGTGAAAGACAGTCAAAAGGAGTCTGCCTCTTTTCCTGTCACTCTATCATGCATTGTGGTAGAAGAATGTTATCCTTCAGTGGCATTTCTTATTCCCACGCTTGTTTGAGGGAATTCCAGAAGCAGTCTATACTGTAAATTCAGTTGTAGATATATGTGTAAGATTTCTCAAGTTTTCTGCAAAACATTCTCACTCCCAGCCTAGGCCCTCCTCCACCATCATGCACCAGGACCTGAGAGCCCTCCCCCTCCCCAACTCGAGTCATTTACTTTGGTGTAATCCACCAAGCCAGGCCAAGTTCTACTTTGATAGAATTAGTACACTCTCAATTTAAAGGTGAGGGAGAGGAAAGGTTCAGAAAGAATGAAGCAACTCTCTGTGAAATTGTGGATACTCCATCGAAAGGTTGAATGTAAGAGTGACAGATATAACTGTGGAAGAGGACATGGTGAAAGGACCATAGAGAATATTCTGGGAAATTTTAGCTGAGAATTTTCCTCACTTAGGCAACCCTCAGAACATATTCATTCAAGAGACAGAGTGTACACTCAGGTACATTAATGCAAAACAGCCAACACCAAGGAACACCTTTTTTTTTGTCTTTCTTTTCCTTTTTTATTTATAAAATGGAAATATTGACAAGACTAGAGGATAAGAGGGGTACATTTCTATACAGTGCCCACTCCCAGAGCTCCATATCCAATCCCCTCCCTTGATAGCTTCCCTATTCTTTAGCCCTCTGGGACTGACTATGGGCCTAGGATCATTGTGGGATGCAGAAGGTGGAAGGTCTGGCTTCTGTAATTGCTTCTCCGCTGAACATGGGTGTTGGCAGGTTGATTCATACTCCCAACCTGTCTTGCTCTTTCCCTAGTGGGGCAGGGCTCTGGGGAGGTGGGGCTCCAAGACACATGGTGGGGTCCTCTGTCCAAGGACATCCGAATGGCATCATGATATCATCTGGAACCTGGTGGCTGAAAAAGAGTCAAGATACAAAGCAGAACAAACTGTTGACTAATCATGAACTTAAAGGCTGGAATATTGCAGATCAAGATTTGGGGTCTCTGTTTTGGAAAAAGCTAGTAGCTCTATTTTAGGTATATTCCAAGGGGCCCATGACTTTACTAGTGTTAGCCTTCGCCTGACATCTAATATGCAGGTGGACCCAGGTTATTATCTGGGGAGATGGTGTCAGAGTTGGAAAAAGGACTAGAAAGCTGGATCAGGGAAGAGAGTAGCTCCCAAATATGGGGAAAGTATATAAATATTGTTAACTGTAAACCCCATCGGTTTGACATCATTTTAACTTGGCCTCTATAAAGTAACAAAATATAGGGATGGGAACAAAGATACTGTATTTAATTTCTCTTACTATGCATTGTTCTCTTTACATTTTCCTTTGTTTTGTCAATTACGTGACATGGTAACAGCAGCTATGATTATGATAAATTTATGCACAATAAAATAAGACACATAGTAGCATATTTAGCATAGTCATGAAAATCTGAGAATATATAGTTTATAAGCACAGAAATAAGGATTAGCAATACACAGGTATCTCAGAAATATTCTATTCTGCATTCATAATAATAGACCATTAAGTAGGTCTAAGGATTGATTGAACCATGATTGTATTGTGCTTAGTAGAATAGCTTAGTCAAATTAGGAACAAAAAACTTGAGTTACATCATCAGTACATGCAAAGGTATAGTGTAACCCCAAGGCTGCTATGAGAAGTGAGTCTACTTTAAGTCAATAAGCAGGAAAAGAAAGGAAGCTAGCTGTTCACAGAGCATGCGTGCCTCAAGAAGGCATACCTTTTCATGAGGAGATTCGGGGACAACTTCTGAGCAGCAAATGCGGATAGAAGTGAGTAGTCTACAGACTTGAGTCATTATAATGAATGCTGACTTTATCCCATTGCAGTTACAGGATAAAGAGAAAAGCACTAGTTAAATTATGTCAAATGCTTCAGGAAAGTTGAAAGAAGTTTCACTTCAATAAATTATAAAGGTCTAAAAAAGGAATGGGGGAAAATACCCTCATGTATAGATAAAGGATAGGGGCAAAATCATATTTTTATTGTGCATTATAATGAGAGGTGATGATTAGAGCAAACTGAATGAAATAAACATGAAAATAGACTTGCAGAAAGAACATGAATATAAATTTGCATACATAGTTTGGAGTTTATTGTTAATTTTTTTTTTGCTTGTCCATTTATTTATTGGTCTTCTAGCCACAGAGTCCATAGCATACAATAGCTCTAAGATATATTCAGTACAGGTATTTTTATTTTTTTTCTGTCTGATTTATCTTATTTTGTATAATGCTCCTGATGGACCACCTGTAATATCCTAAATAATTGGATGCCTTTCTCCTATATAACTGAATAAGATACCAGTGGTGTGGATCTACATATTTTGGTATGCAAGTTGTCCTCGGTTTTAAACATTCTTGCATTTTTTTTCCTATCCATACTCAAAGAGAACAGCTAGAAAATAATTAAAGGTACAGAAATAATGCTGAATATTAAAAAATCAATGAGTGATTACTGTATGCCTCTTTATGAAGCAGAAAAATTGGTTTGTATACTGTGTGACTTGTAATGTCTACAACAGGTATACTTACTTGGGACCAATTTCAGTAGAGAATATACAAAATATTTGGTGTTTGTGATGATATTCTAGGGAGAGCGTTATAGCTCCTGTATGATTTTTAAATATCATTCATGATATGAAAGATCAGGTACAGAAATCTAGAAGAAGATGGCATAATGTAACAATTAATGCAAGATTCATGCAGTTTATATTGATGGATCATTTATGAGGTAAAAAAAAAAGAATAGAAGGAAGCTGCCTTAAGATCATGTAGTCAGAGAACATAGGAATATATTATCCTGACTAGTACTGATATATTTGATGGAAAAGAAGACTGCTGGAGAAGAAGAAATGGTAAAAGAGGAGTAAACTTGAGGACATGTTAAATAACATAGCAAAGAAGGAACACTAAATCTTCCATAGGAAATCTAGAAAAATTACACACAGAGACAGAATCATAATACTCAAGTGGTTATTAAAAACTTGGGATAATTTGTTTGACTTGGAATACAAAAAAAAAGTCCCATAGAATTTATTGGAAATAAATGAGAACAGTTTTATCTGTTGTTTTGTATGATTTATTGAAGCATGTGGTTGTAAAACTATCCTGTGCATGTTTCAAAAATTCAAGGTTTAAAATACATTTTATAGTATAAGATTCCCATCAAAATATTGGAAATTATGTTTAAGAAAGAAAAATATCATATATATATATATAGATTTAATTTGTGATTTTTACTGGTTTGCAAGATTGTCTGTCTGTATAGAGTCCATACACACCTACCTCCCAAGTTCTGTGTCTGCACTCTCCCAAGATAACCACAGTAATTTTCCCAAAGTCGTAAATATAGTTTATTTTCTGTTTTCTTTATTTTTTTCCTCTTTGTTGTTGTCATTTTGCAAATTCATGTGTTCCAGTTTGGATTTAGCACGAGTGAAACCATCAGGTAGTTATCTTTTACCTTTTTACTTTTATATATTTCTTTATATTTATTTATTCCCTTTTGTTGTCCTTGTTGTTTTATTGTTGTAGTTATGATTGATGTTGTTGTTGTTGGATAGGACAGAGAGAAATGGAGAGAGGAGGGGAAGACAGAGAGGGGGAGAGGAAGATAAACACCTGCAGACCTGCTTCACCGCTTGTGAAGCGACTCCCCTGCAGGTGGGAAGCCCCAGGCTTGAACTGGTATCCTTATGCCAGTCCTTGAGCTTTGCGCCACGTGCGCTTAACCCACTGTGCTGCTGCTCGACTCCCTTTACTTTTATATTTTAACTAATCTTCAGAGGAGGAAAAATTCATTGTGCACTGAATGATCAGACTCCAATATAGAGCATTCCAAAATTCTTTGTCCTCTTCTTCCCATGTTCATCTGAAGATGGGAACATTATAGGATAGAGATATCTAACACAACAAACTGTCATGGAGGGAGATTCATCTAGAATGATATGACCAACTGAATCAATTGAATTGTATTAAAGGCATTGACATTTTATTAGAGGATGATCAAATGGCAATTTACAAAGTGTTTTTTTTTTCAAACTATCAAAACCTTGACCACCTGCAACTCTGTGTGGAAGGCAACCAATCTTGAAGCTTGAATGGGATTTATTTCCTCCTAAAACTTTCGTTAGGCTGGTGCTTCTGCGGGTACGAGAATTTGGAAATACGCTGTTCAAAAGAGCTAAACATGTTGTAGAAAAATCAATAATTAAGCTAGGGACAAAGTAATGAAAGGAAAAACAGTGGAAATGTAAACATTATGGGTTGTTAAACAAATTTATATCCGACGTTATTGAAATTGTCCAATTATGCATTACTGAGGGGAGAATTTACAGCCTTAAAGAAAAAGCAATTGTTCCTAGTAGAACAGTAATTTATTGCAAAGCACACAGTCTTGCGAATACGACCAGTTGCTGGAAAATAAGATTAGATTTGTGTTCCTTGACTTATCCTATTCATTCTTGTTCCAGAGCTAGCCCTGGACAAGTAACCTTATCTCTGCGCATGTGCAGGGGCCTCTCACGCTACCTCTATACCATTTCCCTTCTTTGTCACCTAATCTTCTGCCCTCACTGCCGTTTTACTTCTCAACAAGTGGGAAGCTAACTTTGAGGCATTATGTCGGGCAGGTTTGTACTGGGTATCAAGTTTTTGTGTGTTGATATTGTTTGTTGTTTTCAAAAAATCTTTGTTTCTTCCTAAAAGGCATTGTGTATGCAAAAAAAAATCTGTTATTTAGAAAAACCTCTCTAGAAATTATTATTGTTGTTGTTTGGTCACCAGGATTATCTCTGGGGCTCATTGCATGCATGATTCCACCAATCTGGTGTGTTTGGTTTTGTTGTTGGTTTATTTATTTATTTTTAGTATTTATTTATTTTCCCCTTTGTTGCCCTTGTTTTTTATTGTTGTTGTAGTTAGTTTTGTTGTTGTTATTGATGTCGTCATTGTTGGATGTTGGATAGGACAGAGAAATGGAGAGAGGAGGGGAAGGCAGAGAGGGGCAGAGAGGGGCAGAGAAAGACAGACACCTGCAGACCTGCTTCACCGCCTGTGAAGCGACTCCCCAACAGGTGGGAAGCTGGGGACTCGAACTGGGATTCTTACACCAGTCCTTGCACTTTGAGCCACGTGCGCTTAACCTGCTGCGCTACCATCCGACCCCTGGCCAATTGGTGTTTTTGGTGTTTTCTTGTTTTTCTTTTCCCTTTTCTTTTCTTTTCTTTTCTTTTCTTTTCTTTTCTTTTCTTTTCTTTTCTTTTCTTTTCTTTTCTTCTCTTCTCTTCTCTTCTCTTCTCTTCTCTTTTTTCTTTTCTTTTTTCTTTTTTTTTTCTTTTCTTTTCTTTTCGTTTCGTTTCTTTCTTTTTTTTGATATATGGTTAGAGATAGAAAGTGGAGAGAGAGAGAGAGAGTGAAGAAGAAGAAGGAGGAGGAGGAGGAGGAGGAGGAGGAGGAGGAGGAGGAGGAGGAGGAGGAATACTTATAGCACTGTTCCGCCATTCATGAAGTCTCTTTCCTGCATGGAGGGACCAGAGCATTGAACACGGGACATGTGTGCTCTACTGGGTAAGCCACCTCCAGGGCTTTAGGGTATTTTTTTTTTTACTCCAAATTTCCCGCTATTTCTCTCAACATACATCTTTTTGTTTGTACAGATAAAGGATGGGGCAAATCATATTTGTAATGAGACATAATGATTAAAGCAAACTGAATGAAATGAACACGAACATGGACTTTCAGAAATGACTTGAATACAAATTTACACATGTAGCTTGAGGTTAGCATTTGTAATTAATAGTTAAACATTGATTTACAAACTTACTAGGTTCCAGGTGTCTAGTCTCACATTTTCACAGTTATATATGTACAGCACAACTCACCCACCAGAGTTCCTATGTATTATCTCTCCTCTGATAACTGCCACAGCTAAAAAAAAATCTCAGAAACAGTTAAGTTATGATTTTTTGGAACTTTGTTGGCTTTCATTACCTATCTGCTACACACAAGGGAGCCATAGGTAGTAGCCATTGTTACTTATTCCTTTAACATAACCACCTTGAGTTCCATCCAGTGTGCCTCTAATTCTACAATATCATGTTTGTAATTACAGAGTACTAATTTGACTATATATCCCATAACCTTTCTATTCTGTCATCTATGGACAACTAATCAACTATTATCTGTTAATTATAGATCATTAGCAGCAGTAACATCAGGTTATAATTAAAATGATATAGTATTCAAATACAATTAGTACTGTGATTTGATGCAAAATAATATAAGCAAAACTCAAAACAAAAATTACATTGGGAAAAAAATCAAGCCTACAATAACAGTGTACCTCTAAATCATTTAATTTCAAGATATAGCATAAACTAATTTATAATATAGACATGAATGAGAGAGTGTGACTGTGAGATGTCTGCAACCATTTGCATTTTGCACTTGATTAGCAGAGAATGAAACAATTGTCTGGCTGTGTTTGAAGGACTGTAGGTACAAGAATAAACTTAGCAATATTTGTCCAGACGAATGGTTTCCATGAGAGGAAAGTGGAAAATAAGAGTTCCACCCTCAGAATAAATCTGAACTTGTTTTCTGTCTGTGACCCTCATTCTTGAATGTTACTTCTTTTGTAATATAGTTAGAGAAAGTATAATATGGACACTGACAAAGACGGCATCAGTAAGTTCCCAGCCCTCAAGACTTTTGGACTGTCATGAAAGAGAACTTGGTTGACAAAAAAAATAGCAGTGATGCAAGATGAGTGCCTTTTATTTATGACAGCTGCTGCATTTAGCAATTGCAAATGCATGAGGTCTACAGAACAACAATTTTTTAGTGTGTGTGTGGGAGAAATGTGTTTGGCCCAGATAAAAGGAGCCACATATAAAGGAAGTTTTGCTTATCTGAACTGTATCCTCAGTAATCACAATGAGAAATAAAAGCTACACATGACTAATCTTTCCTGAGCATGGAGATGGTTATCATGGGAAATATGGCTACATATATTACAAAATGGATGTAGGGACTACTCACAGTAAGACCAAAACTTTCCTTTTACAACCAAGATGAACACAAGCAAAGGATATGGTTACATCCCAATAAACCAAGGCGACATGTCTTGCATGTCTGCATTGTGTGCTTTAAATTTAATATTTGTGTGGTTCAAATCCAAATCAAGATGCTACTACCTTTATGGGGTTTTTTGTTTGTTTTTATCAAAGCCCTGCTCAGCTTTGGTTTATGGTGGTACAGAACCTAGGACTTTGGAGCCTTGGGCGTGAGAGTCTCTTTGCATAACCATTATTCTATCTATCCCTGATACTACCTTTATGTTTTTAGGAATCAGGATTTCCAGTAGCACTTAAGTAAAAATAAAAATATAAGTACTGAATTAGTTTTGATGGTTTGAAGTAAATATTTTGAAAATGAGATAACTCTGTGTGTGTGTGTGTGTGTGTGTGTGAGTGTGTGTGTGTATGCGTGCACGTGCATGTGTGTATACGTGTGTGTGCTGCTAAGCGAAACACAGGAGTATGTTTTGGTAGGGAAAGTTTTTTGTTGGATTCTGAAATTAACATAACAGGTCCATAGCTCATCAACCTTGTGAATGCCTTCTATTTGGATAGATAAAATGTGATTAGGTTAGTCTAACATAATTGCCACATTCTAGTATAAATTTTAAACATTTTAAGCAGATGTTGAAAACAATGGGGAAATTATCTTTCAGAAGATACACAAGAGAAATGAAGTTGATAATGTCTCTTCATCTATTGCCTAAAAAAATAATTCTTGGAAGGGGGCAGTAGTATACCTGAATAGTGGGCTTGTTTTGCCTTGTACATAAACCAGGTTTGAGTCCAATACCCACCATACCGGAAGAAGTATCAGTGCTGTGGTATGTTTCCCTGTTTCTCTCTCTCTGTGTCTCTATCCCTCTATCTGAAAAGTCAAGTGTAGAGAAGTAAAGTCCTGGTGATGACAAAATAATTATTGGTGTATGCACTTTATTTTTACATATGTCTGTATATATGCATGCGATTCTAAGTTAAGCTAACATTATAGACTTAAAAAGGTTTTACATTAAAAAAAAATAGATTTGTAGGGAGTCAGGTTGTAGCGCAGGTGGCTCAAAGCACAAGGACCGGCATAAGGATCCCGGTTCGAACCCCGGCTCCCCACCTGCAGGGGAGTCGCTTCACAGGCGGTGAAGCAGGTCTGCAGGTGTCTGTCTTTCTCTCCTCCTCTCTGTCTTCCCCTCCTCTCTTCATTTCTCTCTGTCCTATCCAACAACGACAACAACAATAATAACTACAACAATAAAACAACAAGGGCAACAAAAGGGAATAAATAAATAAAATAAATATTTAAAAAATGAAAAACAAAAAAATAGATTTGTGGGAGTCGGGCGGTAGCGCAGCAGGTTAAGCGCATGTGGTGCAAAGCACAAGGACTGCCATAAGGATCCTGGTTCAAGCCCCCAGATCCCCACCTGCAGAGAAGTCGCTTCACAGGTGGTGAAGCAGGTCTGCAGGTGTCCTTCTTTACCCCTGTATATCTTCCCTTCCTCTCTCCACTTCTCTTTGTCCTATCCAACAATGACAACATCAATAACAACAACAATAATACTACAACAATAGAACAAGGGCAACAAAAGGGCATAAATAAATATTTTTTAATTTTAAAAAATTTAATAAAAATAGATTTTCTATCAAGAAACTGATTATCTAGATGAATTAGACAATATATGATCCATTAAGTCAGATGGTGTCCAAGAAATAGCACAACAAAAGGAGAGAACTGGTAGGCTTTGTTTCCATGAATCAGGGGCGATAGGAACATGTCTCTGAGTAGATAATGTCTGAAGATATTATTGAAGCATCTGTAAACTCAGCTATATTGTGCTCTGGAACGGAGATGATTTTAGGCCGAGGGAAAAGGAAAGTCTAGTTCCCAAAGAAGGTACATGTTGGCCAGGTTTAAACTAGAAAATGAAGTCCACCTGATTTGGGCAGAGTTAGCAGGGCACAGGAATATAGGAGGTGAGCTTCTGAGGGACAGTCATTTTGTATGAATCTCCATGGCTATGTAAGCCATTTTGAACGTTGTAATTGTCATTTCAATGATGTGGGGAACTTGTTGGCTGGCTTTAGACACAGTAGGGATATCATCATGAGAAGACATAAAAATATTATTCTGTTCAATGCTAAACAGAAAGAAAATGGTGAGCTAAATACCACTGGGAAGAGAGATACCCAGACTTCTTGAGAATTTGTTTATTACTATCAACACTTGAGACAACATGGTGGCAGTACCACATGTGAAGTAGTGAAGTAGCAGAGTTGGGCTGATACTGGAAATGCTTGGATGGAAGAGACGAAGGCACTGACCAGTTCTCTACTTGTGGAATCTTGTTGGCTATAGATCATACCTATTAGCTTTAATGTGCTATGATGACATGCAGTCTCAATTTTTTTAATTTTTAAAAAATTTATTTACTTTCCCTTTTGTTGCCCTTGTTGTTTAACATTGTTGTGGTTGTTGGTGTCATCGTTGTTGGATAGGACAGAGAGAAATGGAGAGAGGGGGAGAGAAAGACACCTGCAGACCTGCTTTACTGCCTGTGAAGTGACTTCCCTGCAGGTGGGGAGCTGGGGGCTTGAACTGGGATCCTTATACCTGTGCAGGTCTTTGAAGCACTTTGAGCCACATGTGCTTAACCTGCTGCACCACTAACCGACTCCCTCAATTTTTTTTTTTTCTAAATCATTAGTTTCCAATAATGAGCTTTGATTTCCAGGCTGGGGAAGCAGTGATAAATAGGGAATTTGTAGTCTTGTTGGAAATAGATGCTCTTCTTAAAATGTAGGTGGATATAGAATTAATAAAACTCTATCTGTTGGTGTTTCATAGCCAAAAGAAATGTAAAATGTATGTATGCCTTCCTCCTGGCTGGAGGAGGGGAATTAAAAATAGGAGAAAATATTGCAAACCCATGATGAAAACTGCTTCTTTGCAGACTGAGAGACATCAAGAATTGGCACCTAACACTAGAAATAGACAGCTGCTAGTCTCCAAGGTGGGGAATACGATAGGTGGAACAGGTTACAAATCAGCTACTAGTAATAATCATAACATCACGCTATGAGGGGCCAAGTGGTGGCATACCTGGTTGAGCTCACATGTTACCAAGTACAAGCACCCAGGGTCAGGCTGTTCTCCATCTGGAACCAAGGTGGAAGCTTCAGGAGCAGTGAAACAGGACTGCAGGTGTCTTTCTCTCCTTCTCTACTTCCTCTACCAGTTTCTCGCTGTCCTCTCAAGTAAAAAGAAACAAAAGAAAGGAGGAAGAGAAGGGAGGAAGGAAGAAAGAAGAGCCACTGGGAGCAATAACTCTGATGGCAATCAGAGCAAACAAATAAACAAGTAAATGTCCATAGATAACAGCATACTGTGGTGCGGTATTTTAATTACTTGAAACCTTTTTTTAAACGTATTATGGGATATAGAAAAATAAAGTCTGATCATAAGTCTGAGCAATAGTACAAATGGTAAGTACAAATGGTACAAATGGTAAATCATCAGGATGATTGCTATTTGAAGTGAAATAGCTACAGAACTCAGTACAATTAACATGGGGTCATGAGAAGATCTATATTCTGATGTGTGCACCTTCTCAAAGTCATCTAATTATTATTCAGAGATCATCAGTTGCATTTCAGACCTGGTGATATTCAAGCTGTTTTGCACTTCACATTTCTAAGAGTCATAAATATTTCCCTCAACTAATGAAACAGAAATCCCATATAAAACCCACACAGAATAATTATCAGTATATTCATCCTTTGTGTCGAAGGGGGTATTTTTGCAAGTCTTGTGAAAGGAGGGTTTCACAGCGGTAGATCATGTTCCGTGCATCACCTAAGCCTGCTGGTACATGGGTTTATGAAGAATGACGCAGGGGAATCAGCTTTTGGCAGAGATCAGCAGAAGTTGTAAGCATTTTAGCGTCTCCATCAAGACTCATAAACTATTTTGGAAACTGCAGGACAAAAAAACAACCCATTCAAGCAGAAAATTAAAAGGCAATCTGCCAGTTCAATGGGATTCAACCTTTGCTAGGCTGAAAATGCTGGTGAAATGACTATTCATTCGTAATTACCAAAGACACAAAAGCATATATACCTGTACACATATGTATGCATGTACATGTATGTGGAGGGTGGAGGGAAGAAAAGCTATAGAATTGCTGACAGGGTTGAAAGGTAAACAGAGAAAAATTATGCATCTTCTCACGTAGTGTTTTGTTGACGAGATTTCTACCAAAGTGTCATTGAACTCTGCATTTGATGGAGAACTAGGGGTTCAGTCCCCAAGCCCTGCTGGTCCAAAAAGAACTCAGTTGTTTCCTGTGTTTGTATCATTCCATGTATTACTAATGACTGTTCTCATATTATTTGCTATCAATTTCTAACAGAAGAGGTAATAATTTTTTAATTGAAAAAATGGCCTTTTGCATGTGAGAAGCAATTTTCTTTTTTTAAATATTTACTTATTTATTTCCCCATTTGTTGCCCTTGTTTTATTGTTGTAGTTATTGTTGTTGTTATTGATGTCATTGTTGTTGGATAGGACAGAGAGAAATGGAGAGAGGAGGGGAAGACAGAGAGGAGGAGAGAAAGATAGACACCTGCAGACCTGCTTCACCACCTGTGAAGCGACTCCCTTGCAGGTGGGGAGCCGGGGCCTCGAACCAGGATCCTGACAGTCCTTGTGCTTTGCGCCACCTGCACTTAACCCACTGCACTACCGCCCGGCTCCCAAGATAATAATTTTTATGAGTTGTAAATAAGGACTTACACGGCTCACTTAAAAAAAATGAGGCTCTTATTAGTCGCTGGGATATATTTTTGCACTGTATATTGAATGATTTAGACATTTGTAAGAAGATACAGTAAATATTCATGTACAACCTGATTTTTATCAGAAATAATCACATGAAATTAGCAGAATTTATGAACTGGGTTTCTATATTTCTAACAGACAAAGGGAATCCTAGAGTTGAGAGCATATATGTGGTTCTTTTTTGTCACATTTTCAAGTTCAGTTTCTGCCCTAGAGTGTCCTCTGATTCTAGAGTTGTGCTCTGTTTTTCAGAGGAGAGTCAAATAGTCCCCGTTACCAGTTGTGTGTCTCAAGAAATGTTTAATTGTTGACTATCAATGTCCTTAGGTTGGACATAAATATAAATCAGAAGGTCAAGATAGATATCTCAATATTACAATACCAGACACATATGCATGTGTGAAACCCAGGAATCCCATGTTTAATCCCTAGAACCACTAGGTCAGTGGTGTTCTTATAATTCTTTCTAAGCCCCTTCTCCCCCCTCCTCTCTCCTATATGTAAATAAACAAATTTCATATATATATATATATATATATATATATATATATATAATCAAAAATTCACAAAAAACAAAATAACATAGGATCAGGGAGAAATGGAAGGTATGGGAATTGTATTCCTAAGTTCTAGGTTCAGTCCCCAGGACCACCATATGCCAGAGCTTAATAGTGCTCCAGAGTCTCTCTCACTCGTAAACTAAAATATTTAAATTAAACTAAGTTAAAAAAAAATGTGGGCCCAGTGGTGGTGCACCTGGTTGAACACATACATTTCCATGTGCAAGGACCCAGGTTCAAGACCCTGCAGGGTGGTGAAATAGGTCGTCAGGCTTCTCTGTTTCTCCCTCACTCTGTATCCCTCCCCCCTCTCAACGTCTCTCTGTCCTATCTAATTTAAAAAAAGAGAGAGAAGAAAGGAAAAAGAGGGAGAAAGAAAGAAGAAAGAAAGAAAAAGAAAGAAAGAAAGAAAGAAAGAAAGAAAGAAAGAAAGAAAGAAAGAAGAAGCTACTAGAAGCACTGTGTGAGGGGAAAGGGGAAAAGAAAAGAGCACTTAGGACAGGGCTATATGCACTGGAGGGTGTGTTCAGGGAAGGTGGAAACAACAGAGTGAGGAAATTGTTGGGGGCTGGCCATAGGATTAACTGAGGGAGTATTTTATACACTTCAAACCACTCCAGAGGAAATATAGCAGAAAGAAATAAAGAAAGGAAGAAAGAAAGACAGAAAGACAGACAGACAGACAGACAGACAGACAGACAGACAGACAGAAAGAAAGAAAGAAAAGAAAGAAAGAAAGAAAGGGAAATGGAGGGAGGGAGGGAGAAAGGGAGGGAGGGAGGAAGGAAGGAAGGAAGGAAAGAAATAAGAGAAAGGGAGGAAGGAAAAGAAAGAATGGCCAATGTGAGCAGTGGATTCGTAGTGTTGGCACCAAACCTCAGCAGTAACCCTGATGGCAAAATAAACAAATAGATAAATAAAGTAAAATAATAAAATAAGTTTCTTTAAAAAAAAAAAAAGAAACAAGTATACGAGGTTAGAAATATCCATAAGGTCAACCTGACTTTGCTGGGCAGACGACCCCATCATTGTGTCCTTGATCCCCATCTCCCCAGATCCCTGCCACTCTAGGGAAAAGTACAAACAGGCTGGGAGTATGAATTGACCTGTCTGTCAATGCCCATGTTCAGTGGGGAAGCAATTATAGAAGCCAAATCTCCTACCTTCTGCACCCCATAATGACCCTGGGTCCATATTCCAAGAGGGATAAAAAATAGGAAAGCTAGGGATTAGGGCAGTAGCACACTGGGTTAAACGCACATGGCATGAAGCACAAGGACTAGCATAAGGATCCTAGTTCGAGCCCCTGCTCCCCACCTGCAGAGGAGTTGCTTCATAGGCAGTGAAGCATGTCTACAGGTGTCTACCTTTCTCTCCCCCTCTCTGTCTTCCCCTCCTCTCTCCATTTCTCTCTGTTCTACCCAACAACAATGACATCAATAACAATGATAATAACTACAACAAGGGCAACAAAAGGGAATAAATAAATATTAAAAAAAAAAAAGAATAGGAAAACTATCAGGAAAGGGGATGGGATATGGAGTTCTGTTGATGGGAATTGTATAGAATTGTATCCCTCCTATCCTATGGTCTTGTCAATATTTCCATTTTAAAAATAAGTTTAAAAAAAGAATACCCATAAGAAAGATCATTGTGGCATTGTGTTATGAGACATTTATCTTTTACCCTTTTCAGTGTAGTGCTGTGATGTGAGACTGAGGGGGTGATCCCCTGCTGGTGGACTGGTAAACTGCTAGAAGCACTGTGTGAGGGGAAAGGGGAAAAGAAAAGAGTACTTAGGACAAGGCTATATGCACTGGAGGGTCTGTTCAGGGAAGGTGGAAACAAGAGTGAGGAAATTGTTGGGGGCTGGCCATAGGATTAACTGAGGGAGTATTTTATACACTTAAAACCACTCCATGTGAGAGGGAATATATATTAGAGTTGAAAGTGCATGGGAGTCCGGGTGGGGTGAATAAATTATTGAAAAGAATGAAAGATCAAGATAGGCTGAGATATAACTTCTTGCTGGTTCTGAGTTTTATTTTTATTTTTGTTTTTTTGTAATGAGTAGAGCATTCAGTTCTACAAAAGATTAAGGCCGCTTATTGGTATGAGATCGACATAAATGAAATCTGAAGCTAATCAGAATATGGTAATAGACTAATGGAGGAGGGCGGCTGGGTGGTGGCATATCTGCTAAGGCACATAGTGTAATGCACAGTCTCTACTTCCAGCCCCTAATCTCCATAAGAAAGAATTTCTTTTTTATATATATTCATTTTCCCTTTTGTTGCCCTTGTTGCTTTTCATTGTTGTTGTAGCCATTGTTGTCATTGATGTCAGACAGGACAGAGAGAAATGGAGAGAGGAGGGGAAGACAGAGGGGGGGGGAGAGACAGACAGACACCTGCAGACCCACTTCATCGCCTGTGAAGTGACTCCCCTGCAGGTGGGGAGCTGGGGGCCTGAACCAGGATCCTTATGCTGGTCCTTGTGCTTTGTGTCATGAAAAAAGAATTTCTAAGGAGTATGTTCCCTCTCTTTCTCTTTCTTTAAAAAACATTTTATTTTATTTTTTAAATTAATTATCCACTTATTTATTTATTGGATAGAGACAGAGAGAAATCAAGAGGGATGGGTAAGATAGAAAGGGAGAGAGAGAGAAAGAGAGAGAGAGAGACCTGCATCACTTCTTCACCCCTGGTGAAGCCTTTCCCTTCTAGGTAGGGACCAGGGGCTTGAACCTTCATCCTTGAGTATTATAACATGTGTGCTTAACCACGTGTGCCCCCACCTGGCCACCCAGAATATATTGTCCCAACTTGCTAAAAAAAAAAATCTCATCTCCAGCTCTCCTCCTTCAGTCTAACAGAGAGAGATCTATGGCACAGGATGACTCACACTCTAAGAGAATTTGTTTTTGTTTCTAGCTTGACTGAGCTCCCACTGATGTGCTGAAAGGTATATAATGGTGCATTCACGGATAGTGAGACGGGGTTGGAGAATTAGTTTTCTTGTGTTGTGAAATTCCTCAATACAGCTCCCACGGTCCCCAGTCCAATCAGCATGCAGTTTATGAGATTTGGGGTTCCCAGAAGTCTCTGCCACTTCATTCTGGCATTCTAGGGCTGTTCCTTTAGTTAGGTGCTTGGCGGTCCAGTTTTAGCTGCCTTTCTCTGTCAGCGTTGCGACTTTGCAGTACCTGAGAGCCAGGTCATGAGCAGCAACAACAAAACAAAGTGACAGACACTCCTGTAAGATGGGTGTCTGAGAAAGATGCAGCTTCTCACTTGGCATCCCCTGACACAGCCATATTTGCCTTCCTGCTGCTATTGCTAAGGATGAGGGGCACACGGTGGCCTAAGGACAATCGCCGTAATCTTCCAAGACCTTTTCTCTCATAGCACTTCACGCCTCACTTTGAGTGTCTGCTTGGTGAATCATGTGTTGTCAGGATGTTACTGAAGTTCTAACACTGCTAATTTAACGAAGAGCCCCTAAGAAAAACTAACCATGAGTTGAGCTAGCAGAAAATTACAATCATTTCAGGACAAAAACTCTTATTTTCGTTTCTCCACAAAGGATGACTCAAGCTCTTCAAAATGAGAGAAGGGCTCATAGAGCGTTTCTGAAAGGAGCCTGTAGCTTGCCAGGAAGTGGCAGACAGGGGTCTCTCAAGGAATTCAGACCCACTAGCATCCCCATTCTGCTGACTTCATGTTTGGATCTTGGGAGAGTGTTTTGTGCGTGTTTGAATGACCTCAGAGTCTTGTGCGTGAACAAATCTGTTGGAGGTCAATTTTCTTGTCTTTGCTTTTCTTTCTTTTTCTTATCTACTCCTTTTAGTGAGAGAGAGAGAGACCACAACACAACTCTGACATCCTTGAAGCTTCTCCCAGTGTTGTCCATGTTGTCTGTAGTCACACACCATAAAGTATATGCTCTACCAGGTGTCTGGAGAGTTCTGGCAAGGTGGAGGGTAGGTAGCATAATGATTATGCAAAGAGACTGTCATGCCTGAAGCTCCAGAGTCCCAGGTTCAATCCTCTGCACTACCATAAGCCAGAGCTGATCAGTGTTCCAGTAAGAAAAGGGGGAGGGGGGGGGGGCTAGGGGAAAAAGAAGCAGAGAGAGAGAGAGAGAGAAAGCGGGAGAGACAGAGAGAGAGAAAGGGAGAGAGACAGAGTGCGAGAGCGAGAGAGAGAGAGAGGGGAAGGAAATTTCCAGCAAGAGTTTGGGTTTTATTAGTCTAGCATGGTAAAAGGAAAAACATCCTGACTGACAGCTAGGTTTGAAGGGGGTTGCTGTGCAAAGGTGATTTCACAGATAAAAGACTAGAAGACATTTTTGCAAACCTGAAACTCTGTGTTTGGTTTTGGGAGCTGTGTATCACCATCGTGGGATTCTTCCTCCCCCCACCCCATTAACAAATATCTAAAAGATAAAAGAAAAAAAAAGAAGGAAGGGAGGGAGGGAGGGCAAGAAGGAAGGAAGGGAGAAAGGAAGGAAACAAGTACAGAGAACTGAAAGAAAGATCACATGGACAAGATTCACTGCACTATGACCTTGAAACATAATTTTGCCAAACCAGTCACCATCATGGGAGATCTTAGAACAAACTATTTTACAACTGATCAGTTAGATCTCCAAGCCTCAGGATCATAGACGAACATACGTGCAGGGGACAAAAACATAAAATAAAAGCAAAGATGTCTTTTCTAAGGAGAGAGTCTATAAGAGCAAGATACCTTCTAGAAACATCCTTGGATTCCTTGCAGTGTATTCTGCTTTGTACAGAGGCTGATGAGGTGACTTTGGCTATGATGATGTGGTGGTAGTTGTCAGCTAGGAAGTTTTGACACATTATATAGAAACAGTGAAGGAGATGACTGTACATTTCAAAAAAAAATCATATCCAGTATGAAAGTTGAGTTTTTCAATTAAAAGATATGAATTATTTCTAGGACATTTCTCTAAACATGTGATAAATCAAATTTTCTGTGGTTTGTATGAAAGTGACTATCTTTCAAAGACTCTTCTGGTAATTCAGATGTACAATCGGACCTAAAAATCTGTGATTTATAGATTTTAACTGTTTCTCTATTCCCAAATAATTTTAATGTAATACTCAGAGGCAAGGCATAGGCCCATAGTAAGTATAACAGGTTTTTTTTTTAATTTGGGAATTAATAATTCAAGGTCCACAATAAATACAATAGTTTGTACATGCATAACATTTCCCAGTTTTCCACATAACAATACAACCTCCCCAAGGTCCTCTGCCATCATGTTCCAGGACCTGATCCCTCCCCCCACCCACTCCAGAGTCTTTTACTTTGATGAAATACATCAGTTTTTGTTGTTTTGACTGTTGTTGTCTTGGGGGTTTACCTCTCTAGAATATATTTGTTTTTTATTTCTTGCCCTCTCCCAAATAGAAAGAAATAGAGACAGACAAATGGGGAAAGCCACCACAGTACAAACACTTCCTCCAATATGGTGGGGCTTGGGAGTCCGGCGGTGGTGCAGCGGGTTAAGCACAGGGACAGGCATAAGAATTCGGGTTCAAGCCCCCGGCTCCCCACCTGCAGGGGAGTCGATTCACAAGTGGTGAAGCAAGTCTGGAGGTGTCTCTCTTTCTCTCCCCCTCTCTGTCTTCCCCTCCTCTCTCCCATTTCTCTCTGTCCTATCCAACAACAACATCAATAACCACAACAATGCTAAACAACAAGGGCAACAAAATGGAAAATAAATAAATGTTTTTAAAAAATGGTGGGGCTCAAGCCTAGGCTACACACATGGCACACCATATGCACTATTAAGATGAGATCTTTTCCCAGGCCCAGTTATCCAACTTAAAGAACTTCAGCCTGCATGACATCTGATGTGGGTCAGTCTTAGCAGTCCAGGAGGTGGGTCAGTAGGGGAGCGAGAGACTTGAATGCATGAGGCCCCAAGCACTGCATATACTGGAGAGATGCTCTGGTCCTGTTCTTTCTCTCAACAGTCATGTGCTAAGAAAGTTATGGTCTATATACACAATGGAATACTACTCAGCTATTGAAAATGGTGAATTCACCTTCTTTACCTCATCTTGAATGGAATTTGAAGCAATTACGTTAAGTGAGATAATCCAGAAAGAGAAGGATGAGTATGGGATGATCTCACTCATGGACAGAAATGGAGGCTCAGTGGGTTAAGTGCACATGGTGTGAAGCGCAAGAGCTGGCATAAAGATCTTGGTTCGAGCCCCCAGCTCCCCACCTGCAGGGGGGTTGCTTAGCAAGCTGTGAAGTAGACCTTCGGATATCTATCTTTCTCTCCTCCTCTCTGTCTTCCCCTCCTCTCTTGATTTTTCTCTGCCCTATCCAACAACAACAACAGCAATGACAACAACAATAAGAATGATAACAACAAGGGCAACAAAATGGGAAAAATGGCCTCCAGGAGCAGTGGATTCGTATTGTAGGCACTGAACCCCGGTAATAACTCTAGAGGCAAAAAAAAAAAAAAAGCTGAGAAATGGGAACACAAAAGGGGAAACATCAAGTAGAACTTGGAGTAGGTTTGGAGTATTGTGTCAAAGGAAAGGAACTGGGAGAACAAGGGTGGGACCGGGGTGGGACTTTCAGGTCCTGGTGCCTGACGGTGGAGGAAGATCCAGGGTGGTGGTGAGAGTGGTTTGCAGAAAACTGAGACTTTTTATACGTTCTAACCACTGTATTTACTGTCAACCAAGAATCTCCCCCACATAAAATTATAAATAATAAAAACATGATAGATAAAAGATTTATTTTTATTAGCGAGCTAATGATTTACATGAAAGCTGTCTTCACATAAGTACAGTCCCTCGACTTTTGCCACTACCAGTCTATGTCTTCCTCCTGTGTAGTGCGCTGGGACCCCAATGCCCACTCAGTCTTCCCTCCCATGCCCTACCCCTTCCCTGTTCTTGCCCTAGTTCATGCCTAGTTCAAAATTTATTCTGTCTTGTCTTCGTTTCTTCAGTTCCACCTATGAGTGATAACGTACAAACTGGAATCATACTCATCTATCATAAGTGAGGGATCATCCCCTTCACCGCTTCATGGGTAGAACTGACCAGATGTCAGATCTTTCTAAAATATTAAAGTTTTCAGAAAACTCTAGCACAAAGCAAATCTATTTTTTAAAAAACAATTGGAAATATTCTTTCAGTTCCATTTATACTTGACCTCTTCTTATAGGAAAACAATGTTCATATTCCTATCTGTGGATATATATATATATATATATATATATATATATATATATATATATATATATTTCTTAGTTTTGAAGTTCACATAAGTGAAGCCAACACATTAGACTCCTAGAATGGAGGGGTTATTAAACATGACTGACCTGGAGTAGGTGATCTCAACAGAGTACAGCAGAGCAGGCCTTTGCAGTGCTGTTCAGATGGAGTGTACTGTAATTCTTTCATTGCCCAGTGGAAACTGAAAATCTTGGCTAATTGACCCAAGATCACACAAGTAGGTGATGGTGACACCATCAAATTCATAACTTAATCATTTCTCTTCATGGATAATATATCCTATATCATTCAACATTTTCTTTAGGATGTACTTCTTATTGATAAAAAGACACACATGCACACAACCAGAGCACTACTAAGCTCTGGTAGATAGTAATGTCAGGGATTGAACCTGGGACTTCGGAGTCTCAAGCATGCAAACTCTGTCCTCTTACACTAAAGTGATGCTTAGCAATACTATAATAAATATTACCTAAGCCATAGCTTCAAGCTATTTCTAAATCTCAATTCCTGCACCTCTACTCTAATTGAAATCTTTCAAAACCTTTTATGTAAGCCACAGCCAAAATTCCTGAGTAGTCTTTTTCTTTAGATTCATAAATATATTCATATTCATTCATTCATTTTTAACAATTGATGAAACATTCCTTTGGGGTTCATAGTCTAATAAACTTTATTTTTCATTCTGTTATGGCAGATTTTGTCACTAGAACACACAGATCCAATTACAATGTCTCCACTGAATTTTAATTGTTTGAGCTTATAAATATCTGGCCTGTTGAATAAATACAGTCCACAGAAAATGACTTTTTTATTGATTGTTGTTCTTCCAATTTTTATTTTTATCACCAAGGTTATCGCTGTGAACACAGGACAGTTTCATAGCTCCCAGCAGCCATCATTTTTATGATACAGACAGAAATAGAGAGGAAGACAGAGGGCAAAAGAGGGAAAATAAGATGGCATTGTGATAGGCAAAGTGACTAGAAGTTTGCACTAAACAGGGCATGCTTCTCATGACAGGGACTGAACTAAGCTCAAGTAGAATGACGGTAAACATGTAGAATATTGCAAATTGGGGTCTGAGTCAAATTGGTGGGTAGAATATGAATACTTTCAAGAAACAGTCTTGAAAAAGCAGTGAGAGGGGTTCCCACTGACTCAACCTCAAGAAGTTGTTTCTACATGTCAGCAACTTAAGCAAAGTGAGAAGGATTGGTATGAGTGCATAGGAAGAAGGAAACAGAAAGAGGACAACTACAAGGAGACTTCCAGATGATTGACCATTGCCATGGAGAAGATTATTTCAACGGCAGTGTGAAGAGGAATAGATTTTTGGATTGGGAGGAAAATTGAGTAGGAAGGAAATAGGGGTCCAAATCAGACATCCAATGAGACAATTGTAAACATCAGGTTCTATGGGTTTTTCTAAAGTTCTGCCAGGATAGCCTGAGGGTGCTTCTTCCCGAGCTAGTGCTCTCTGGGTTGGAGAGAACTCTACTGGAGCCGATCTAGACTGCTGCGTGGGAGAGGGATCAGGAACTCTTGCCGCACTAACTTCGCACTAACTTCGCAGGAGATACACTCTGGAACCCTCGGAGCCGGAAAGCAATTTCCAAGTGTCTTTAATCAGAAGAGCAGCTGTATTTATACTCTCCAAGTAGGGTGGAAACAGGATGTGACATAGAGAGGGTGGAGCAAAAAGTGACTGGTGGAAGATCAGGGTGTGACAAGGAGAGGGGGTGGAGCAGGTGAGAGTTCTACCACTGAACCACCAATGCCCTGGAGGGAAGGTGATGCTTTATGTAAATGTAAAAGTGATTTATGTAAATAGACCACAGCTTTGAATGGGATCAAATTAATCTCATACAGACATACTGGTGTTTAAGCCGGGGGGAGCTGGCATACTATCCAACAAAGTTCCCTTCTGGTCAAAGAAAGAATGAGCTGATTTATTCAGACATTGCTGGAGTGTATGTACTGGGTGGACAAGTATCACAGATTGAGATGTCAAATGTGAAATAAAGATGGGGGACTGTCATATATTGACCAAGTGCCAATCATAGGATCAGAATTCAGACCAAAAGAAATGAAGGTGGCAGGGGTGGGGTCTTGGAGAGATTTTGGCAAACTGAGATTTGATAGAACAGTTATTAGAGTTAAATGGAGCATGGCGGGGGGGGAGGTTAGTTGCATATTTGTTTTAGGTTTACCTTGTAACATCTGAGACAGAGAGATAAGTTACAGCATCAGACTGGCACATATGCCAAGGATCCACCCGGAAACCTTAGGCATACAAGTCCTGGGCTCCACCGCATGAACGATTACCTGATAGTCGAGCTACCAGAAACAGGAGTGAAGCAGAGTGAGATTGGGGGAACAGCATTGCATTTGGAAAGTTTGAAGACTGGGAAATAATGGGGAGGGTGTTGGGTGTGACTTAGAGAAGGAAACAGACATTAAAAAAAAAAGACTGAGACTATGCCTGGCATAATTAAAAACAGCTAATGATTTTAGAAAACTTCTGACTCCTCGCAGACAAGACTTTGGTGGAAATATGTAATTGGGTTTAGGCAGTGGTACACCTGGTTGAGGGCACATGTTACCATGTGCAAGGACCCAGGTTCAAGCCCCTGGTACCCATCTGCGAGGGGAAAGCTTTGAGAGCTCTTGAAGCAGTGTTTCAGGTATCTCTCTTTCTCTCTCTATCTCTGTCTCCTCTTCCCTCTCAATTTATCTCTTTTTAAATTAATTAATTAATTTATTAGATGTAGACGGAGATAAATTGAGAAGGGGAGAGATAGAGAGGGAAAGAGACAGAGAGACACCTGCAGCCCTGCTTCACCACTCATGAAGCCTTCCTCCTGCAGGTGGGGACCAGGGGCTTAAACCCAGGTCCTTGTACACTTTAATATGTGTGCTTAATTAGGTGCACCACTACCTGGCCTTTCCCTGTCACTTCCTCTCTGTCTATATCCAATAAATAAATAACAGTATAATATTTAAAAAGAAAATAATATATGAGGTGTGGTTTGTATGTGATTTGCATATCCAGGGTGTTTAAACATGGATTGGTATCAGTAAGAATTGTTAGCTAAAATTGCAAAATAATCTACCCAGAAATGTGAAAAACCCCAACACTAACTAGACTGTGGTAGAAAAGGCATTACAAAATCATAAACTGACGCAGCATTTAAACTAAAAGCTCAGACCTCTAGCTAAATAAAATTGCTTCATCTGAAAAAGATTATGTGTTGGGGCACTGGAGAAAATGCTCTTCCCAGGTTCCCTGCTAAGTGGATGGATAATTCAAACATTAGAAGTGTCAGCAAAAGGGGGCCAGGCGGTAGCTCAGTGGTTAAGCGCACACCATGCAATGTGCAAAGACCTGCATAAAGATCCCAGTTTGAGCCCCCCCACCCCCAAACCCCACTTCCCACTGCAGGGGGCAGGTCGCTTCACAGGTAATGAAGCAGGTCTGCAGGTGTCTGTCTTTCCTCCTCTCTGTTTCCCCTCCTCTCTCGATTTCTCTCTGTCCTATCCAACAGCAATAACAACAACAATAACAAGGGTGGAGGCCAAAAAAAAAGTGTTAGTAAAGAAATGTTCTTGATGTTAATAGCTCGCACAGAGCGAGTATTCTGACTAAGCTTCCAACGATTAGTCAGTGGCTGTCCACACACAGCAGAGTATAGTTAAGGTGTAGGTCCTAGGTTTGCTAGGGGAGGGAGAGGTGATTGAAGTTGGGCTAGGTGCTATGATTTCTGGGAATTGAGAGTTGAGTGGGGAACTGAGAGTGCCCAGCAGAGTGAAGAGACTCCATTGTCACCTCTGCTGAAATCAAAGAAGAGGGATGTTAAAGTGAATCTAAGTTAGAACAAGGAGAAGTCTGACATATTCCGGAGGATCCAGGCACTGCACTCCCAGTTTAAAATTCTCTGCTTACCAATCTCTATATAGACTGGTCTGTTTAACATACCTTGAAGGCAGTGGATTTTTCCTGGTGTCACCTGACCTCTATTCCTTCTGATGAGGAACATTTAGAGAATATTTAGTCTCTGGTAGACAGAAACATCATGATGGCTCTGCCAAAGATTTTCATGCCTGAGGCTCTGAGGTTTCAGGTTCAATTCCCAGCACTGTAACATGTGTGCTCAACCAGGTGTGCCACCACCCAGCCCCAGCATCATCATAAGCCAGTAGTGAGCATTATTCTGGTGTCTCTATCTCTCTCTGTCTCTCTTTCTCTGTGTGTCCAGGGTTATTGTTGGGACTTAGTGCTGACACTAGGAACCCACTGCTCCTGACAACTTTTTCCTTTTTTTTTTTTTTTAATTTTATTGGCTAGGACAGAGAGAAACTGAAAAAGGAGGGGGAGACAGAGAGGCCTAGAGACTCCCACAGACCCACTTCACTGCTTGTGAAGCATCCCCCTCTGCAGGTGGGGAGCCTGGGGCTTGAACCAAGATCCTTATGCAGATCCTTGCACTTACTACTATGTGTGCTTAACCGGGTGCACCACTGCCCTACTCCCTCTCTTTCTCTCTTGTCTGTATCTTTCTCATTAAAATAAATAAAATATTAAAAAACAGTCAAAAAAAGAGGAGAAAGAAAGAAAGAGGGAAATAAAGGGATAAAGAAAAAAAGAAAGACAGAAAGAAAGAAAGAGGGAAAGAAAGGGATAAAGAAAAAAAGAAAGACAGAAAGAAAGAGAGAGAGAGAGAGAAAGAAAGAGAATACAGAAAGTATTGGTTACAGAAAGTATCACTCATAGGCCAGTCCCAGGGAAAGGAACTCTCTATACAAAATATGATGAGATCTTTTCAATATCTGTGCTGTAAAGGAAAGCCTATCGATTTGGAAATCTAATCAAGTCATTGAACATCTTAGATCTTAGCGGAAGATATGAGCATTGTAATAGCTAGGCACTTCTTTTTGATTAGCATGATTAGCATGTAGGTCTAAGTCCTTTGAACATGACTCATGCTCATCAAATCATGCAGATAACTGTAGTCTTCCAGAAATAATCCTTGAGGCAAATTCATTACCTGAAAATAAGATGTCTACTTTCATCCAAGGGGGCTCTTCTTTTCTATATAAATTCACACTGGTGGAAATTTGAAATACATTCAGACATCCCTTAATGAATGGAAGTATTTCCTGCTAGTCTAGTGACAAAACACACTAATCTTTTTTTTACAAAAAGGGGAAAGTGAAAGACTGAAAGAATCGAATAAGTAACATAGTAATTTATTGAACATCTGTACTCTGAAACACTGTCCAGGTATAACACATCCTTCTATCAACCTCCCTGTCAAGGTCATCCAACCTCAGGAGGGATCAATTCTATCACAGTTTAAGGATAACCTTAGTGCTGTTATTGATCAAGTCCCACAGTGTTATTAGCCTAATTTGCTAGGGTTCAGAGCATTGGACTGACATAAAGTAAACATCAAAAATGAAAGCATGGGACATGAACAGCTTTGGTCAAAAACAATCTTTCCAGGGTTTTCAAGCATAAACATTAAAAGAATTTGCAGGATAGTGATGGGATTGGGGAAAGGGAGCAAGGTAATTAGGCATGAAAGTTCTATCAATTGATGCCCACTTGAATTCTTCTTGATCAATTATTCGTGAGTCCCTACTCCTATTTTTTTGTAATATTTTTAAATTTGAGAAGGAAAGGGGAGAGAGGGGGAGAGGGAGAATGATATCTGCAGCACTGCTTCACCACTCCTGAAGCTTTTTCCCTGCAGATGGGAACCAGGGGCTTGAACTCAGGTACTTGTGTGTGGTAACACATATACTTAACCAGGTGTGCGACTACCTGGCCCCAGAGTCCCTCCTCTGTACTTTTAAAATTGTGGGTCATGGAAATGATTTTTCCCATAAGCAATCAGAAACATACAAGTCCAGTGAACAACTCATCTGCATTTGTCTGGAACTTTCTTGGTTACCGGACCCAACTAATTAGTAGCACCAAAAGGGAGGCTTTTCATTTGTAGATTCCAGAGTCAGAAATTCTGAGTTTCTGAGCCCAACTTCAGAGTCAGAGAGTCTAGTAATCTGTACTTGCTTTATAGGAGACCCCTGGGTCCTGATAGCAGAAGTGCTTGGGAAACTGCTCTAGGAAATATTATATGTCACAGAGTATGCATTAATAATGGTAGTCTAATTAAATTTGACGTGTCTTTGGCTAACAGACCAAAAATCCTTTTAAAAATTGCTTTTTACACCTTCCATCCATTGTAAATGTCCCTCTGTCTGTAATATTCTCCCTCTCTTTCTTTTTTTCCTTCTTCTTTCTTTCTGTTTTCAAGGTTTGTCACAGTGTTTAGACACAATGGGGGTGGAGAGTTTAGAAACCAATAAGGGAGGCTCCCAGGCAGTGGCCAGGTGATGATGCACCCATTTCAGGAAAGATATGACCACTCCAAACAACCAAAGTTCAAGCCCTTAGCTGCCACCTGCAGGAGGGATGCTTCAGGAACAGTGAAGTATGTCTGCAGGTATCACTCTTTTTCTCTCCTCGCTGTCTCTCCCTTCCTTCTCAGTTTCTCTTTTTCCTATCAAACAGAAAAGGAGAAGAAAGCAGAAGACGAGAGAGAGGAGAAGGAGGAGGAGGAGGAGGAGGAGAAAGAAAGTAAAGAAAAGAAAAAATGGCCTCCAGGAGAAGTGGATTTGTAGTGCTATCTGGTGCCTTACCCTAGCAATAATACAATTAAAAAATTGTAATTTAAATTTAAAATTAAAAAAAGTAGAAAGGAAAAAAGAAAGGATGGGAGACCAAACAGGGATACACCCAGTTAAACACAAAGATGTAACTTCAAGCCCCAGGATGAGGGAACCTTCACAAGTATTGCAGTAGCACTGGAGATGTCTCTCTGTCTCTCTCTCCTTGATTCCCCTTTCTTCTCAATTTAACAATAAAAATACACAGGAATGGATTTTACATGCTGTAAAAAAACAAAATAAAAAATATCAAGTTGACAGGTATAATTGTGGGAAAAATGTGCAAGTAGTAGAATTAAGAGGAAAAGCGGGAATCTGGGGGTGTGGCACAGTGGGTTAAGCGCATGTGGCACAAAGCGCAAGGACTGGCGTAAGGATCTCAGTTACAGCCTCCAGCTCTCCACCTGCAGGGGAGTCACTTCACAAGCAGTGAAAGAGGTCTGCAGGTGTCTTTCTCTCCCCCTCTCTGTCTTCTCCTCCTCTCTCCATTTCTCTCTGTCCTGTGTAACAATAATGATATCAACAACAGCAATAATAACTACAACAACAATAAAAAACAACAAGGTCAACAAAAGGGAAAATAAATAAATAAATAAATAAAATTAAAAAAAAATAAGAGAAAAATCACATAAACATTTTAGGTTCTTCACTAGTGGCCAACAAGACTGAAGAGATGTTTTGCTGAGGGTATATCTGATTGGATTGAATATGTGAAACCCAGGGAAACTGGCATACATAAAATCCTAGCAGATGCCAATGCCACATGTCATCGTGTACCAGTGAGCCTCAGCTGACTTCAGTTGCAAAAGAGTAAGTGCAAGAGACCCTCATCTCTCCATTATACACAGGCTTCTTATCAGGAAATTATGAGGATGTGGTTGAGCTAAGCAGGGCTCACAAAGCACCCTGCATTCCTCATACTATGGGCCTATCTACATAATCACTGTTTTGCCTGAAAGATCCCATTCCATTCCTTTGATCTCTCTTTTTTCTACCCTCAAGACCTTCCCTGCCTCTAGGGTATTATTAATCCTACCAGTTAAAACCCTGGAAACAGTTGCTAAGGAAGTTCCTACCTTTCCACTTCCATTTTGCCTTTCTCCGCCCCTTTTCTAGCCATTTTCTGTTTCCGACACTTCTGCATCTGTCTTTTAAAAGCCATGGCTCTCTGATCAATAAAGATATTGCATTACCCCACCACGAACTTGGTTCATGAGTCATCTCTCTCCCTCCTCGCTAAGTGAGTAGCAACCCAGGCTGGCTCCTGTCACGTTCTCTCCAACCCAGAGAGTTCCTGCCCGGGAAGAAACACCCCCACGCTAGCCCAGCAGCTGCTATTTCTTAGTCAGTCTATGTATGAGGGAAGCCACAGTGCTATTTATGAGCTGTCAGACTTGTGAATGTGATTGTATAACTACCACACGCTAACCAGTTGCGCCACTGGAGCTCCTTGTGAATGTGATTGTAAGGGTGGCCAGTATGTGATTATAAACAAAGCTGTTCCTCCTCCTCCTCCTCCTCCTCCTCTTCTTCTTCCCTCATCCTCTTTTCTCCTCCTGCTCTTCTCCTATTCTTCTCCTCCTCCTCCTCTTCACCTTCTCCTGCTATTTCTCTCTCCATCACCTCATTTCACTTATACCACATTTTCAGACTAAACGTTGGTCTTTTATTTTTTAGATATTCAGATAATAAGTAATCATCTTAATGGATGTGACCATTGAGTGAGAAGTTATATTCTTCTCATTGCAACTACAGGTAACTGAAATAGTTAAGATGTGGATTTTCACACTAATGAAAAATATAGATGATGAAATGCATTTAATACAAAATAGGGTCAAAACACCAAGTGGCAGTCACACTCTATGGGATTTTGACTAATCTTAAGGTCATGAGGAATTAATTAACTGCTTTGACCTGGGTTACAGCTGTTATTATCTATGCATGAGAGACTTAGTGTGCTTAATATTACTGTGTGTGATTTCTCCCCAGTATGTCAGAAAAAAAATCAATAAAATATTGGAGAAAAGGTTTTATTTTGGCAGTTTAGACCATCCTTATACACATTTCCTTTTATCTAATTAATCAATTTATTTATTTTTGTTATCACTGGGGCTCGGTGCCAGCACTATGAATCCATTGCTTCTGGCAGCCATTTTTCCTTTTTTTATTGCATAGGACAGAGATAAATTGAGAGAGTAGGGACAGGGAAAGAGGGATAGAGACATAGAGACACCTGAAGACCTGCTTCACCACTTGTGAAGTGACCCCCCCATGCGGGTGGGGAGCTTAGGACTCAAACCGGGATCCTTGTGGGTCCTTGTTCTTCATAAGTCAAATTTCTCAAGTGCCTCCAGATTCCTTTGATAGGATCCCTTATTCAGTTAATGCAATTCTATTCATTTAGATATGCATATCAGACATCTTGGAGTTATACTGGATTCTTCATCTCTCTCTCTCTCAACACAGGGATTCCAGTTTCAGAATATATCCCTATTAAATGTAAATTCAGTCTTGCTGTATCTTTCCTGAAAACCTTCTTAGGTTTTTTTTTTTCTTTTCACTCCAGATAAAAATCAAATCATCTAATTGTACTACAAGATCCTATAGTATCTGTGATTCTGTCACTCTTCTGATATCCTGACTCACTCTGGTCTCTGCTTCAGCCAGTCATGTGGCCCCATGGTTCTTTTGATCCCCTTTCTCTTCACAAACATAAATATATACCTGTGCCCCTTACTTTGTCACACTTTTCTCACTCACTTCCCAATAATACCTTTCTTTAATAGATATCCTATTCCATATAATATACTATTAATATACTATTCAATCCCTCCCCTTCCAAAAATTTCTCCCATTCAAACCAGCAAAGTCACTCACTTGGACTGACAGTCAAGCCCAGCCCCCACCACACTGAAGGAAGTTTCAGTGTCATGGTCACATACTATCTATCTATCTCTGCCTCTCTTTCACTATTAAAAATGATCTCCCAGGCCAGAGATGGTGGCACACCTGGTTAAGCGCACACACCACAGTGCACAAGGACCCAGGTTTAAGACTCTGGCTCCTACCTGCAAGGGGAAAGCTTCAGGAGTGGTGATGTAGAGATGTCGCTCTGTCTCTCTCCCTCTTTTATCTCCTCCTCCTCTCAATTTATTTCTGTCTCTATCCAATAATAAATAAAATGAATAAAATATCTCTCATTCCTAATCCACTATACTATTGTTCGCTCCCAGTCACCAGAAAGAGGACTCCATGAAACATGCATGTCAGTCACGTTTTTTATCACCATGTTTATCCCTTTAACTAGGACAGCCTCTGATCTGTACTCTGTACTCAAGACAGCCATCTTAAGTGAAAGATTTCTTGAATTAATAGCCATCGTTTGCATGGTAATATTTTATATGTCTCTCTAACACACAAATTTGTATTTCTCCTCTGACTTCCACATGGAGAAGTCTGCTAACAACTACTTTGAATTTTATGAGTTAATCAGTTCTGTCACATTGAAAATATTGGTATAAATACTATACTTTTCACAGATATGCATGTTGTGGTTATTCTTGTTGTTGTCGTTGTTGGATAGGACAGAGAGAAATGGAGAGAGGAGGGGAAGACAGAGATGGAGAGAGAAAGACAGACACCTGCAGACCTACTTCACCACCTGTGAAGCGACTCCCCTGCAGGTGGGAAGCTGGGAGCTCAAACCGCGATCCTTCTGCGGGTCCTTGCGTGTTGTGCTCCCTGTGCTTAACCTGCTGTGCTACCACTCGACTCCCTGAGTGGCATGATTTAAACAAAGGAAAGAAATGGGCAAGTACACACAACAGACATAAATATGTATGCATATATTTGCCTATTTTCTATAAGTTGGTCTAAGTAGATATAGTGCACGTCTATATTTTCATATGTGTGTATTAATCAAATACCTGCCCTTTGGAGCATTCAGTTTGGTGATCAAATATCATTCCTCTCCCTCTGGTACTGAGAATATGGTGTGATTGGTATTGAGCCTCAGGCCAGAAACATCTGCACACCACTGGATCCCTGCTCAAACAGTTTTAGCCTGTGCCCTGACCACTGAGTCACTTCGACCTTCTGTCTTGGCATATAGCTTTGCCAATGCTTTCCCTTTGAAATAGTGAGATTTGAAACCCCTAACAAATATTCGTCTTATCGCTTCTCACAACAATCATTTGTCCTTGGTTGTTGGTATGCTTTTAATTCTGCTTCTAAAACCTCTTCTGTTTCATTGGTTTAATCCCCCCTGCTTAACACTGTATTCTATTTATATAACCACTGTTAACTAAGCACCACCCTGCCTGCAGGGCATTGGTTTAATCCCCACTGGTTCATGATGTCTTTTTGCTCTGCCCCCTCTCCTAATACACCCTGATTTTCACCAATCTCTTTTCGCTCCACCCTCTCTATGTCACATCCTGTTTCCACCCTACTTGGTGAGTATATATATATATATATATGGACAGGATTGTGATTAGAGATGGCTTAGGTTGCGCTGCGTTCCACGTGAATAAAGAGATACTGCTTCCCAGCTCAGCCATGAGTCCCTGGTCATCTGTCTCCTGCCCGCGAAGCTAGCCAGGCACTTGGTGGCAAAATGATTTCTTATTCCCCCTAAGCCATCGCTGTGGTTCATGTTGACTTCAAAAGACATTTTCTTTGGGGGGGGGGGGGTTTACTCCAAAAGAAATAAAACCCGGACCACATATTTCCATTGGAAGAAGTCGTTTTCCTTGTTGGGATTCTTCATAGGGACACAATGGAGATAAACAGATTTTTTCAAGTATGTTTTGCTGTTTATATTTCTTTCCCCTGCCAAGTTCCTCAAGAGCCCCATACACTTTTCTTCGTGTCATTTGTAAAGCTTTCCCCCTGCAGGTGGGGATGGGAGGCTCCAACCTGGGTTCTTGTGCGTTGTAACATGTGCACTCAACCAGATGTGCCACCACCTGGCCCCTGTGCTTACTGTATCCCAAAACAATCCTGTGCTCCTCTTTTTTCTATTTATCTATTTATTTATTTTCTCTTTTATTGCCCTTGTTGTTTTATTATTGCTGTAGTTATTATTGTTGTTATTGTTATGTCATCATTGTTGTTGGATAGGACAGAGAAAAATGGAGAGAGGATGGGAAGACAGAGGGGGAGAGAAAGACAGACACCTGCAGACCTGCTTCACTGCCTGTGAAGTGACTCCCCTGCAGGTGGGGAGCCGGGGGCTCGAACCAGGATCCTTAGGCAACATTCGCTTATCCTACTGCGCTACCGCTTGACCCCCCTATGCTACTCTTAAGAATTATCTCTTATACTTCCCAAATGAAGAGAACCTGGCGTAAAGAAGGTTCATTTCATTGTCACAGAAAAGATAAGAGTCTGAGTTGTCATTTTGATTGTCACAGTTTTCTCCTCTTAGCATCTCAAAAGATTTCTCTTGTGGAGCCTGTCTGAGAAGAAGGAGATTGGAGGAGACTTTCCTCCTGGGCTCTGGCCCTTTTTCAAGAAGCACTGGTAAGAGGAACCAGAAAGGGGCTGTCAAGATAGCTCACTTGGTTAGTGCACCGGCTGAGCTAATCTAGCATGAATTCGATTCTACCCAGGCTGCCATCACACTGGAGCAAGTTTCAGTGCTGTGGTGTCTTTCTCCTTCTGTCTCTTTCTATCTGGAAGAAGTCAAACTTCTAACAATGAAGCCCGAGTGACGATGCAAAGAAACTGAAAAGTTAAAGACACTTTATTACCAAGCCAAATCTGAACAAGACCAGGTAGATCTTTCTATCCCTGTCCATTCCACCTTGACAATAAACATTGCCTCTATTCTAAGCTTCCATAATTCATCACCTATTGAACTTTATGTATAAGTAGTCTGTGCATCTTCTGTACATCTATCTATCCTTACTTATATCTGTATACACACCTATAATCAGTCACCTATCAACTATTGGTTCACCATCTACACATATCTTCTATCTAGCCACCCATCCATCTGGCATTCAGCATTTTTAACATAGCATTGTTTCTAAACACCTAATTCACAAAAGCATCTCTAAAAATTATTATAGCCCTTAAGGTGTGATATATTAATATGACATGAACAGAGAACAAAAAAAAAAAAAGGGTGCAAGACAGTGTAACCTTGAACAGAAGCATTTTCCAAGGTGCATGGTATCTGAGGGATAGCATGTTATATGCTTAAACAGCCTAGGATTTGACTTCAGGAAGCCCAAGAGTACAAGTTGACTTGGCCAATTGCGGTGGCATTACCCTGTTATTCATGGCATGTCTGTGCAACTTCTGAGTCATGCAGTCAACTTTTGAACACTGGGATGTTAGCACAATTATAGGAATGTGGCAAAGAATAAACACTAACGTATGTTTAGCTTAAGCTTAGTGTCTGGCATAAAATACACACTGAAAATAAGTTCTTTTCTTACCCTTGTAATTCTCAACCTGCCACATAAAATTGAAATTCCTAGTGATTTCGTCAGCTACTAGTATTCTGTCCATAATGCTGGTTGACTTCCAATAAATATTTCTCCATAAAATGTATGTACAAGATTTTTCACTATGAAATGATTTGTAATATATGGCAGCAAAAGCTTTTATTTTTCCCTTTGTCGTAATAGAACTTACTTTAGAAAGCACCCCTGTAATCTAAAATAGCATATGCCTTTGCATTATTTAGAGGAAGGACAGACGAGACAACAAAATGCAATGGATGTTCAATGTGTTGTATCCTAGGTGCAAATAGTCTCAGTTTCTAGCTTTGACTTTTAGTAATGTTGCCTATGGCTGAATGACTTAGTCTTACCTAGAGTTCACACATCCATAAAATGAGGAAAATAATAATTACCCCGCAGTTGAGAATAAGAGCATTGTTTTGTTTTTTTTTTTCTTCCCAGAGCACTGCTTAGCTCTGGCTTGTGGTGGGTTGGGAGACTGCACCTGTGGCTATGGAGCCTCAGGCATGAAAGTTTGTTTGCATAACCATTATGCTATCTACCCTCTACCCTCCCTGTGACTATACATAAGCAATGTAGCTATTTGCATTGTTAGTAGATACTGAGCAAGCTTCCATTCCTCTTACCTCTCCCTTCCTGTCCTCTCTACACTCAAAGTAAAAGAGCACAAAAGAAAGGGTAAGATATTTCAGAAGACTCAGTGACAAAGAAAATCATCTAGAGACAGGAGGAAGCTTGAACACTCTAATCATTTCGCAGGAACCAATGTTTGCCTGAAGCAAACACCACTCAAAAGAGTGGTGCCGATTTATTTAGGATGCAAAGCATAATATTTACAGAGGCAAGGAGGGCAGTCACACAAGATGGAGTGAGGGAGATCAGACATTAATGAATCTTGGTTATTTTGTAAATCACCCTCCTCTCCATGAAAGGCTTAGCTAGCTACCGGTACAGATAATTTCCCATGAGTGAGAACCTAAGGAGTATCAAACCAGAGGGATATTGCTGGACATGAAAAGTTTCTTTTCAGATTATCCTAGCTGATTAAACAAACATGGTATTGAATAGCCTTCCAGACTTGTGTAAATAATGAACTTGGAGTAGGTTCTCTGGCATCACCGGACTACAGAGAAGAGCTATTACAAAGAAACAAACAACATCAATTAATGTAGTTGTAGTGAATGATGGCTACCCCTCCCTCAGCTGATCTGTTTACTTTATATCCATGGTTTCCCCCTAAATGTTATCAAAGCTACAAGGAAGAGAATGTAGGCAAGACACATTCCTAGTATTTAGAGTATGAAAAGAGAAAAACTTAGAAAGGTAAAAGTAAAATAAAATATAAATTAAAAAAAACAGCAGGAGGATCATAACACATATAGCTGACTGTAATTATCATCTTTTGATAAGGAATATTAGATCCTAGGGAATAAACTGTTAAATGTCTCTTACTGTATTTTGTGAAGTTGTTACAGAGAATTGTGTCTTTATAATTAATCCTACTGTCTACTGTATACCACATTGTTGTAGAATTCAGTTGCTTTGGGGGATAAAAATAAGTTATACTTATATAAGTCCAGGGTTTTCAGAAAATTAAAGAATTTACAGAAAATCACTTTAATCTAATCAGCCTAGAGTAGGATCCAAGTACTTTTTAAAAAATTTCTTATTTATAAAAAGGAAGCATTGACAAAACCAAGGGTAAGAGGGGTGCAGCTTCACATACTTCCTACCACCAGATCTCCGTATCCCATCCCCTCCCCTGACAGCTTTCCTATTCTCTATCCCTCTGGGAGCATGGACCCAGGGTTATTGTGGGATGCAGAAGGTGGAAGCTCTGGCTTCTGTAATTGCTTCCCCGCTGAACATGGGCATTGACAGGTGGATCCATACTCCCAGCCTGCATTTCTCTTTCCCTAGTGGGGCAGGGCTCTTGGGAAACAGAGCTCCAGGACATATTGGTGGGGTTGTCTGTCCAGGGAAGTCTGGTCGACATCATGCTAGCATCTGGAACCGGTGATTTGATAGGTTCCTGAAGTCCTTCTAGTCCTGTCTTGTTGTGGTCCCAGGTGGTCTCCTTTGGTAGACGTTGGAGAGGAGAGAAACACAGCTGCTACTGCTCCATAGGCCCACCTCTGGAAGTCCCAAAATCCAAGTATTTTTAATACTCAGTCTAGGAAACTTGCCAATAGGTAAAAACCTCTTTTGGGTGAATTAATTAACCATTTCCTAACTTATTAGTTAAGTAATCATGAATACACATATGGCATTTGTGTGTGTGTGTGTGTGTGTGTGTGTGACTTGAACATGATTCGTTAACTTCCATTTTAGGATCTTTAGTTAGTGGTGAGAGTTGTAGTTTTATCTCACCACTATGAATCATCTCATGATAAAAGCAGAAGAAATCATAGCAATCAAACTCTTCTGTGCACTCAAATTCTCCCAGACAATCAAGTAAAAAAAATAATAATAAATTAAAAAAGCCAGTATAATGAAAGTGTAACATTTTGTCTTTTGGATACTTTGATAAACACAGTGCCTGGAATATTCACCTCGAGGATATGCCCATCTTCTCTTATCAGGCTTTAGTGATTATCTAGTTAGGGGCAGGTCACAACCTCCTCTGGAGACAACTGCTCACCAATGTGCAGTAATCTGCAGCCTAAGACATCACAGGGAAGAGCAGAAGTGACCGGTGTCACCCAGTGTTCAAACTGTCCATGTAAGGCAGGGCTCCACCTGGAGTCTTAGGGAGTCCACCTGCCTTACCTCACTAATGAAGCTTATCTCACTAATGCAGAATCATTGCTTCTCCCCAGGCTAATAATGAGGAAGCTTTTGAAGGTTATTAGATATCAGCATTGCTGAAAGATTATAATAACCCCATCTGGAGTACGTGCCTGCTGATGGCTGTCTTGAAATCTACCAACCTCGGTGGCATTTTCTGTTAAGATTTTTCCGGTACACTCTGACTTCCCTATTAACATAACTAAAATGCATGTGATGTTGTTTCTAGGCATAGGACAAGGAGAAAAAAAAGAATTTTTTTTTCATTTCCCGTTGATAAAAATTGCAAGAGTGATTTAATTTTTCTCATGCAATACCACAATTCTGTGACCACTGGTAAACTTAGTCCAATAATACAGTCAGCATTTCCTATAATTATTACGAAAAGACACACATATATGAAACTACAAGCACGGTCATTAATCTTGTTGGAACCAAGTAGCACATGACATGCTTCAGAGGATTTCTGTTTCAGTTTTCTTATACAAACCTATTATTAGTTGGGTAATAAATTAAAATCACTCAGTGACACACAAAACATTCACTTGAAGGTGGATAGGTGTGGATATTTTCTCTGACCAAAGAGCTTTCTTCTATCTTCC